>NC_051158.1:169731002-169986467 GCF_013339745.2 Dermacentor silvarum
CAGCGAACCGTCCGAGTGTTATGCGACGCGTCTCGGTTCGCTCAGCGAAGCTTCTACGCGCACCCATCCGCGAGGAAAACGGTCGAGTGTTATGCGACGAGTCTCGGTTCGCTCAGCGAAAGCTTCTACGCGCACCCATCGCGCGAGAAAACGGTCCGAGTGTATGCGACGCGTCTCGGTTTCGCTCAGCGAAAGCTTCTACGCGCACCATCGCGCGAGAAAACTGTCCGAGTGTTATGCGACGCGTCTCGGTTTCGCTCAGCGAAAGCTTCTACGCACCCATCGCGCGAGAAAACTGTCCGAGTGTTATGCGACGCGTCTCGGTTTCGCTCAGCGAAAGCTTCTACGCGCACCCATCGCGCGAGAAAACGGTCCGAGTGTTATGCGACGCGTCTGGTTTCGCTCAGCGAAAGCTTCACGCGTACACGGCACCATCGCGCGAGAAAAACTGTCCGAGTGTTATGCGACGCGTCTCGGTTTCGCTCAGCGAAAGCTTCTACACGCACCCATCGTGCGAGAAAACTGTCCGAGTGTTATGCGACGCGTCTCGGTTTCGCTCAGCGAAAGCTTCTACGCGTGCACGTAGCACCCATCGCGCGAGAAAACGGTCCGAGTGTTATGCAACGCGTCTCGGTTCGCCTCAGCGAAAGCTTCTACGACTGCACCCATCGCGCGAGAAAACTGTCGAGTGTTATGCGACGCGTCTCGGTTTTCGCTCAGCGAAAGCTTCTACGCGCACCCATCGCGCGAGAAACCGGTCCGAGTGTTATGCGACGCGTCTCGGTTTCGCTCAGCGAAAGCTTCTACGCGCACCCATCGCGCGAGAAAACTGTCCGAGTGTTATGCGACGCGTCTCGGTTTCGCTCAGCGAAAGCTTCTACGCGCACCCATCGCGCGAGAAAACTGTCCGAGTGTTATGCGACGCGTCTCGGTTTCGCTCAGCGAAAGCTTCTACGCGCACCCATCGCGCGAGAAAACTGTCCGAGTGTTATGCGACGCGTCTCGGTTTCGCTCAGCGAAAGCTTCTACACGCACCCATCGCGCGAGAAAACGGTCCGAGTGTTATGCGACGCGTCTCGGTTTCGCTCAGCGAAAGCTTCTACGCGCACCCATCGCGCGAGAAAACTGTCCGAGTGTTATGCGACGCGTCTCGGTTTCGCTCAGCGAAAGCTTCTACGCGCACCCATCGCGCGAGGAAAACTGTCCGAGTGTTATGCGACGCGTCTCGGTTTCGCTCAGCGAAAGCTTCTACGCGCACCCATCGCGCGAGAAAACTGTCCGAGTGTTATGCGACGCGTCTCGGTTTCGCTCAGCGAAAGCTTCTACGCGCACCATCGCGCGAGAAAACTGTCCGAGTGTTATGCGACGCGTCTCGGTTTCGCTCAGCGAAAGCTTCTACGCGCACCCATCGCGCGAGAAAACTGTCCGAGTGTTATGCGACGCGTCTCGGTTTCGCTCAGCGAAAGCTTCTACGCGCACCCATCGCGCGAGAAAACTGTCCGAGTGTTATGCGACGCGTCTCGGTTTCGCTCAGCGAAAGCTTCTACGCGCACCCATCGCGCGAGAAAACTGTCCGAGTGTTATGCGACGCGTCTCGGTTTCGCTCAGCGAAAGCTTCTACGCGCACCCATCGCGCGAGAAAACTGTCCGAGTGTTATGCGACGCGTCTCGGTTTCGCTCAGCGAAAGCTTCTACGCGCACCCATCGCGCGAGAAAACTGTCCGAGTGTTATGCGACGCGTCTCGGTTTCGCTCAGCGAAAGCTTCTACGCGCACCCATCGCGCGAGAAAACTGTCCGAGTGTTATGCGACGCGTCTCGGTTTCGCTCAGCGAAAGCTTCTACGCGCACCCATCGCGCGAGAAAACGGTCCGAGTGTTATGCGACACGTCTCGGTTTCGCTCAGCGAAAGCTTCTACGCGCACCCATCGCGCGAGAAAACTGTCCGAGTGTTATGCGACGCGTCTCGGTTTCGCTCAGCGAAAGCTTCTACGCGCACCCATCGCGCGAGAAAACTGTCCGAGTGTTATGCGACGCGTCTCGGTTTCGCTCAGCGAAAGCTTCTACGCGCACCCATCGCGCGAGAAAACTGTCCGAGTGTTATGCGACGCGTCTCGGTTTCGCTCAGCGAAAGCTTCTACGCGCACCCATCGCGCGAGAAAACTGTCCGAGTGTTATGCGACGCGTCTCGGTTTCGCTCAGCGAAAGCTTCTACGCGCACCCATCGCGCGAGAAAACGGTCCGAGTGTTATGCGACACGTCTCGGTTTCGCTCAGCGAAAGCTTCTACGCGCACCCATCGCGCGAGAAAACTGTCCGAGTGTTATGCGACGCGTCTCGGTTTCGCTCAGCGAAAGCTTCTACGCGCACCCATCGCGCGAGAAAACTGTCCGAGTGTTATGCGACGCGTCTCGGTTTCGCTCAGCGAAAGCTTCTACGCGCACCCATCGCGCGAGAAAACTGTCCGAGTGTTATGCGACGCGTCTCGGTTTCGCTCAGCGAAAGCTTCTACGCGCACCCATCGTGCGAGAAAACTGTCCGAGTGTTATGCGACGCGTCTCGGTTTCGCTCAGCGAAAGCTTCTACACGAGAAAACTGTCCGAGTGTTATGCGACGCGTCTCGGTTTCGCTCAGCGAAAGCTTCTACGCGCACCCATCGCGCGAGAAAACGGTCCGAGTGTTATGCGACGCGTCTCGGTTTCGCTCAGCGAAAGCTTCTACGCGCACCCATCGTGCGAGAAAACTGTCCGAGTGTTATGCGACGCGTCTCGGTTTCGCTCAGCGAAAGCTTCTACGCGCACCCATCGTGCGAGAAAACTGTCCGAGTGTTATGCGACGCGTCTCGGTTTCGCTCAGCGAAAGCTTCTACGCGCACCCATCGCGCGAGAAAACGGTCCGAGTGTTATGCGACGCGTCTCGGTTTCGCTCAGCGAAAGCTTCTACGCGCACCCATCGTGCGAGAAAACTGTCCGAGTGTTATGCGACGCGTCTCGGTTTCGCTCAGCGAAAGCTTCTACGCGCACCCATCGCGCGAGAAAACGGTCCGAGTGTTATGCGACGCGTCTCGGTTTCGCTCAGCGAAAGCTTCTACGCGCACCCATCGCGCGAGAAAACTGTCCGAGTGTTATGCGACGCGTCTCGGTTTCGCTCAGCGAAAGCTTCTACGCGCACCCATCGCGCGAGAAAACTGTCCGAGTGTTATGCGACGCGTCTCGGTTTCGCTCAGCGAAAGCTTCTACGCGCACCCATCGCGCGAGAAAACTGTCCGAGTGTTATGCGACGCGTCTCGGTTTCGCTCAGCGAAAGCTTCTACGCGCACCCATCGCGCGAGAAAAACGGTCCGAGTGTTATGCGACGCGTCTCGGTTTCGCTCAGCGAAAGCTTCTACGCGCACCCATCGCGCGAGAAAACTGTCCGAGTGTTATGCGACGCGTCTCGGTTTCGCTCAGCGAAAGCTTCTACGCGCACCCATCGCGCGAGAAAACTGTCCGAGTGTTATGCGACGCGTCTCGGTTTCGCTCAGCGAAAGCTTCTACGCGCACCCATCGCGCGAGAAAACTGTCCGAGTGTTATGCGACGCGTCTCGGTTTCGCTCAGCGAAAGCTTCTACGCGCACCCATCGCGCGAGAAAACTGTCCGAGTGTTATGCGACGCGTCTCGGTTTCGCTCAGCGAAAGCTTCTACGCGCACCCATCGTCGCGAGAAAACTGTCCGAGTGTTATGCGACGAGTCTCGGTTTCGCTCAGCGAAAGCTTCTACGCGCACCCATCGCGCGAGAAAACGTGTCCGAGTGTTATGCGACGCGTCTCGGTTTCGCTCAGCGAAAGCTTCTACGCGCACCCATCGCGCGAGAAAACTGTCCGAGTGTTATGCGACGCGTCTCGGTTTCGCTCAGCGAAAGCTTCTACGCGCACCCATCGCGCGAGAAAACTGTCCGAGTGTTATGCGACGCGTCTCGGTTTCGCTCAGCGAAAGCTTCTACGCGCACCCATCGCGCGAGAAAACTGTCCGAGGTTATGCGACGCGTCTCGGTTTCGCTCAGCGAAAGCTTCTACGCGCACCCATCGCGCGAGAAACTGTCCGAGTGTTATGCGACAGCGTCTCGGTTTCGCTCAGCGAAAGCTTCTACGCGCACCCATCGCGCGCGAAACTGTCCGAGTGTTATGCGACGCGTCTCGGTTTCGCTCAGCGAAAGCTTCTACGCGCACCCATCGCGCGAGAAAACGGTCCGAGTGTTATGCGACGCGTCTCGGTTTCGCTCAGCGAAAGCTTCTACGCGCACCCATCGCGCGAGAAAACTGTCCGAGTGTTATGCGACGCGTCTCGGTTTCGCTCAGCGAAAGCTTCTACGCGCACCCATCCTGCGAGAAAACTGTCCGAGTGTTATGCGACGCGTCTCGGTTTCGCTCAGCGAAAGCTTCTACGCGCACCCATCGCGCGAGGGAAAACCGGTCCGAGTGTTATGCGACGCGTCTCGGTTTCGCTCAGCGAAAGCTTCTACGCGCACCCATCGTCGCGAGAAAACTGTCCGAGTGTTATGCGACGCGTCTCGGTTTCGCTCAGCGAAAGCTTCTACGCGCACCCATCGCGCGAGGAAAACTGTCCCGAGTGTTATGCGACGCAGTCTCGGTTTCGCTCAGCGAAAGCTTCTACGCGCACCCATCGCGCGAGAAACTGTCCGAGTGTTATGCGACGCGTCTCGGTTTCGCTCAGCGAAAGCTTCTACGCGCACCCATCGCGCGAGAAAACTGTCCGAGTGTTATGCGACGCGTCTCGGTTTCGCTCAGCGAAAGCTTCTACGCGCACCCATCGCGCGAGAAAACAGTCCCGAGTGTTATGCGACGCGTCTCGGTTTCGCTCAGCGAAAGCTTCTACGCGCACCCATCGCGCGAGGAAAACTGTCCGAGTGTTATGCGACGCGTCTCGGTTTCGCTCAGCGAAAGCTTCTACGCGCACCCATCGCGCGAGAAAACTGTCCGAGTGTTATGCGACGCGTCTCGGTTTCGCTCAGCGAAAGCTTCTACGCGCACCCATCGCGCGAGAAAACTGTCCGAGTGTTATGCGACGCGTCTCGGTTTCGCTCAGCGAAAGCTTCTACGCGCACCCATCGCGCGAGAAAACGGTCCGAGTGTTATGCGACGCGTCTCGGTTTCGCTCAGCGAAAGCTTCTACGCGCACCCATCGCTGCGAGAAAACGGTCCGAGTGTTATGCGACGCGTCTCGGTTTCGCTCAGCGAAAGCTTCTACGCGCACCCATCGCTGCGAGAAAACTGTCCGAGTGTTATGCGACGCGTCTCGGTTTCGCTCAGCGAAAGCTTCTACGCGCACCCATCGTGCGAGAAAACTGTCCGAGTGTTATGCGACGCGTCTCGGTTTCGCTCAGCGAAAGCTTCTACGCGCACCCATCGCGCGAGGAAAAACTGTCCGAGTGTTATGCGACGCGTCTCGGTTTCGCTCAGCGAAAAGCTTCTACGCGCACCCATCGCGCGAGAAAACTGTCCGAGTGTTTATGCGACGCGTCTCGGTTTCGCTCAGCGAAAGCTTCTACGCGCACCCATCGCGCGAGGCAAACTGTCCGAGTGTTATGCGACGCGTCTCGGTTTCGCTCAGCGAAAGCTTCTACGCGCACCCATCGCGCGAGAAAACTGTCCGAGTGTTATGCGACGCGTCTCGGTTTCGCTCAGCGAAAGCTTCTACGCGCACCCATCGCGCGAGAAAACTGTCCGAGTGTTATGCGACGCGTCTCGGTTTCGCTCAGCGAAAGCTTCTACGCGCACCCATCGCGCGAGAAAACGGTCCGAGTGTTATGCGACGCGTCTCGGTTTCGCTCAGCGAAAGCTTCTACGCGCACCCATCGCGCGAGGAAAACTGGTCCGAGTGTTATGCGACGCGTCTCGATTTCGCTCAGCGAAAGCTTCTACGCGTGCACGTACCACCCATCGCGCGAGAAAACGGTCCGAGTGTTATGCGACGCGTCTCGGTTTCGCTCAGCGAACGCTTCTACGCGCACCCATCGCGCGAGAAAACGGTCCGAGTGTTATGCGACGCGTCTCGGTTTCGCTCAGCGAAAGCTTCTACGCGCACCCATCGCGCGAGAAAACGGTCCGAGTGTTATGCGACGCGTCTCGGTTTCGCTCAGCGAACGCTTCTACGCGCACCCATCGCGCGAGAAAACGGTCCGAGTGTTATGCGACGCGTCTCGGTTCCGCTCAGCGAACGCTTCTACGCGCATCCATCGCGCGAGAAAACGGCCCGAGTGTTATGCGACACGTCTCGGTTTCGCTCAACGAACGCTTCTACGCGCACCCATCGGGCGAGAAAACGGCCCGAGTGTTATGCGACGCGTCTAGGTCTCGCTCAGCGAACGCTTCTACGCGCACCCATCGCGCGAGAAAACGGCCCGAGTGTTATGCGACGCGTCTTGGTTTCGCTCAGCAAACGCTTCTACGCGCACCCATCGCGCGAGAAAACGGCCCGAGTGTTATGCGACGCGTCTCGGTTTCGCTCAGCGAACGCTTCTACGCGCACCCATCGCGCGAGAAAACGGCCCGAGTGTTATGCGACGCGTCTCGGTTTCGCTCAGCGAACGCTTCTACGCGCACCCATCGCGCGAGAAAACGGCCCGAGTGTTATGCGACGCGTCTCGGTTTCGCTCAGCGAACGCTTCTACGCGCACCCATCGCGCGAGAGAACGGTCCGAGTGTTAAGGCCAAACCCCATATGCGCGAAAATGCACGCGACAGCGACGAGCGACGCGACGTAGATCGCCTTCGCGCAAGCTGTCGCTTGCACGGGCAAACCCCATTCACGCGACTGCTTCAGCGAGCGATCTCCATTGTTGCTAGCATAGGGCGTCTACTCGTACCAAATGTGGCGCGTTGTCAGCGGTATGCAGTGTAAATAAGATGTTTTGTTGCACAATGATACATAAAATTTTAGATCGTTGTCCTGCAGTATTTTTTTATATGCAATTACATAAACATTACTGTATTTGCTCGCTGTGTGCAACGTTGCTGCGAGTCGAAAGCACGTGGAGAACAACCGGCAGACGTCACTGATGTACATCCCGTTCCGGTGTTTACTATTGACTGCTTGAAGCACAGCACTTCCGGGCGACGGGCGACAGATTTCAAATGTGAAAAACGAGCGATCGCGCGATTTCGACCACGCGACACGTCGCGCGAACGGCCCGTTTTCGTCGCTCATACCGTCGCTCGTCGCTGTCGGTGCATTTTCGCGCATATGAGGTTTGGCCTTTATGCGACGCGTCTCGGTTTCGCTCAGCGAACGCTTCTACGCGCACCCATCGCGCGAGAAAACGGCCCGAGTGTTATGCGACGCGTCTCGGTTTCGCTCAGCGAAAGCTTCTACGCGAACCCATCGCGCGAGAAAACGGTCCGAGTGGTTATGCGACGCGTCTCGGTTTGTGTTATGCGACGCGTCGGTTTCACTTCGTGGCCGTCGGAGAACTCGGCCCGCACAAAGCGCGCGGGTTATGGAGCAAAATTACGGTACTACCTGGAGTTGGCAACTCTGTGCGCCTCGGAAACGGCATGATTGCGGACGCTATATTTGGCGGTGTTTTCCCCCGTCAAATTTGGCAGGCAGTCTGGCAACGTTCACCCCTAAGACTGGCAACAGACATTACAACACCAGTCAGAACTTTAAAATTAAAATTAAATTGTGGGGTTTTACGTGCCAAAACCAGTTCTGATTATGAGGCACGCCGTAGTGGGGGACTCCGGAAATTTGGACCACCTGGGGTTCTTTAACGTGCACCTAAATCTCCAGTCAGAACTTTGCCGCTGAAAACACCGCACCGGCACGATTCCCTGCGTGTGTTGTGCTCTTCGCAAACAGCGCTAAGTAACCTGCTCCTTTTGCGCTGGTTGTTTTGGCATCCAAACACGACGCAATGCCGCCCAGATGACTTCTTGTACTTAGGAAGCGCGTGAACGGGCACATTTCCGCACTTTGGAGTCCTAGAGCTGGCACTTGCCATGTCTACCGATCGCCGACGAACACACTTTGGCAGCCCAGTACAAAATGGCGCTGGTTGACCGGGCAGCCCGCGTGCGAGAGTATGCGTTCGGTTAGTCTGGGTGCGAGACTATCGTGTTCTGGTGTACAGAAAGCCGTAAAATTTGTCTTGTAATCAAGCAAAACTAATCGGTGTGAAATTGTACTACTTGCAAGAACCCTGCAGGGTTCCCTCTAATGTGATGGGATCCTTGACTTCGTTGTTTAGGATTTGAGGGTAAATTGAAAAGCAATATGGCATTAGTCTCAACTGGTAAAATGTTGTTGCAAACCCTTCTTCTATATAATTCCGCCAAAAATGGCTGAGCAACCAAGAAAACTGCTTGCTGTCACCAAATCATACCGCTTGTTTTGAAGTGTCAAATATTATTTGCGACTGCAACTAAGCGCTCTTCCCTTTGCGGCCGCGCCGAGAACCAGCTGATCTAGGTTCAGCCACAGATTCTCACATTACCGCGTGCGCTGCTACGTTGCCTCGTAGTTTTCAAATCGTTGTGATGCGCCCGAAAGGAAAGAAAAAAAGGATGTCGAAAGAATTTTTCTGTGTACCATTATGGCGTGTCATCGTGGCGGAAAGACAGCAATTCATCATTTCAGCGTTTCCCGAAAGTAGCAGACGACGCGCAACGGAGTGCGACTTGGATGAGAAACTGTGAGTGAAAAAAACATTCATTGTGACTATGTACAAAGAGACAGTTTGGGACGAACCAGAAGGGCCCGCCCCGTACAAAGTCTAGGAGGGGGTTCCTATTCCGGGACACCTGTGGGCTTTTGCGGCAGCCCTCATCGCTCGGTCCACACGGGCACGTTGGTCCTGTATGGCCGAGCAGCCGAGCAGAGCAGCTTCCCAGCTCTGTCGGGAAGGATGGGGGGGGGGGGGGGGGGGGGGGGGCGTTGGCCGGGTTGTTGGGGCATGCCTGCACCATGTGCTAGGTGTCCGTCGACGTGTTCTCACAAAGCGGGCACTCGCCTGAAAAAAAATTAAAATGCTTAAGTACTGCCGGGCACAGTACTCGGGCACAGACAGCGCTCCTCCGCCTTAGTGAGGCCTTTACGCGGGGCAGGATACCGGCCGTGAGAAGCTTGATAGGAAAGAGAAATTTCTCAGAAATTATTCGCAGGATTGAAATCCTGGTCCTCTATGTGGGATGGAGGAGACGATGACCGGTAGTAAAGCGCGCGGGCGGTAGCGTCTGCTACCTCATTTCCCTCGATCCCCGCATGTGCTGGGGCCCAGATGACGCTGCGCCGGGCGGGTAACCCTGGTATTGACATCGGTGAAGAATTTTAAAGGCACGATAGGGAATGCATCCCTGCTCCAGTTTGCGACAGGCTCCCCTAGAGTCGGTGATGATGAATCGGAAAGCTGGATCCGCGGCGGCTAGCGCGATGGCGACTTCCTCCGCGTGTAGCAAACTAGCAATTTCCTACGTTAAAGCTGCAATGTCAATTTGCTGGGCCGTTTCCTGCAGTGGGTTGGATTTGGGCGGGGGTGAGGTATGAAAGGGGGCTGCCCTGCCCTTGCCACTCACCTGTGAGCCCTGAAGCATAGGCGGAAAGTTTTTATTTTTCCGCGGGGGGGGGGGGGGGGGGGGGGGGTTCGGAAGGCCGTTTAGATATACTAAGCTGGTTATATATAACTTTAATAACAGTTACACTGGAAACTTCGTGTAACCTCGAAAGATTGTGAGCTTATATGAGTCTATGAGCAAGACCTCAGAATAGGAGACAATTCAGTTTTACAGCCTGAGTCCCCTCGCACCGCCAAGAGACTGGCGTCTCTTGGTTGAGCCATGCGGCAAGCGGGTTCAGTTAAACACGTTAGGGGCATATATGTGTTTTCTGCATATTAGGTCGCACAAGTACACATCTATGAAAAAAGCTAACGCCTTGTAAAAGTTTTAATACAAAAGATACAATCAAGAGATCTTTTTCTGACGAACGGTCAGTTATCGAGAAGATAAGACATAACATATATAAAAATTAAACGATATACACCAATTTCTGAAGACAACTTATGACTAGAATTATTAGCATAAGTATAATGTGATTCCATAACGCCATAGTTTCATTACTTGTAAAAGCATGCCTTATGCCATTGGCTTCGTTTATTTTCTGGAGGCAGAATAAAGGATTATAGAGTAAAATTATCAGGTGCCCAAATAAATGAACATATTAACAAATAAATAAGACAGCGATATCTCAAAAGCGCGAAAGGACTCGATAGCAAATATAGGAACAGTGTGGATTGTGTTATTGAGCGGCAACTGCAGCATATGACGAATAAAAATTTTAAAGGAAAGTGCACAGATAGACTAGGGAGTTTTACTAATAGCGCAACCACGCGTCTTTTCTTACCCAAATGGGCACTCTGCTTGCGCTGTTATGTACCCCATTTTCGTTATTTTGTATAACATTTTGCGTTGTTTTCTAAGTCAGGTGGTTTGCTTTGACTTGTAAGTTGGTGCCTTTCTCTCTCCTATTAAAGACATCAGTTCGTTGTTTCATGCGATGATTTAACCATCCTTGAAAAAAGTGTTCGTTCGGGCACTTGATCTGTAAATGAAGTTTTCGGCAACCTTATTCAAATGGGTTTTGCGGGAGAGTTCTTTGTGGGCCTACCAAATTGCCGGATGGTTCAAACGGGGTTGTCCACTCGTCGACCACAAGTACATTTTCAGTCGCCGAAGGCCAGAAAATGACCTCTCGGATGTGGTCGACGAGACCGGTATGACCAACGCAATTTTTTTTAGCCTTGGCCATTTTTTTATTTTAGCTTGGCCATCTCCGGCAAAAGGTTTCGCCGGTGTTCACCGTAAACATGTGCACGACGTCCTGGAATGTGTGCAATGATGCCGACCTTTGCTGGCTTAAAATGTCAATCAGCATATCAGTATGTAAAATCAGGCGTCCTGGTTCAAGGTCGTCACCGTAGAACGCTATCACCGTAGAACTTCCCTATGACAAGCTGCCTCAATGTGGAACATGCTGCCACATATCAGGTGAATACCTGGTGTTTAACGAAGACAGCACTGTGTCAAGTGCTTCATAGAAGCTCTGGCGGTACATGTCACTCGCTGATGGAAACACGTGAGCTGAGGAACCTTTTTAGATGCGAAGCAGCTTATGGCGGGGGCTTTGTGCGTCCCTGCCGCGGCGTCCCACACCCCCACAGCGCATGCGCGTCCCCTCCTCCTCTCTCTCTCTCCTCTCCCCCTTTCTCTCCTCTAGGAATCCTCTACTGTACGGAGAGGCGCCCTCGTCCCACACCCCCACAGCGCATGCGCGTCCCCTCCTCCTCTCTCTCCTCTCCTACGCTCCCCTCCCCCTTTATCTCCTCTAGGAATCCGGAGCTTTGCGCACGACAGAGGGTGCGACAGCTGCATACTCCGCTGGGGGCGCCACGGTAGTTCCGCGGTATGAAAATGACGGAGCGAGCGCGCCCCATTCGCTCTCCTGTGCAGCGCCGCGATGAGCGCTCGGGCCGCTGCTGCGAAACCATCTCCCCGCTGCTTCGCATCCACACATGGTTCCCTTTAGCAGGAGATGGGGTATTTTTTTTATTTGATAGCGGCGTGGAGTCCTCTTTCGCCTAGCAGGTAGAACACATGGGTCCTCAACTCCTACCTTTCCTGCCTCTGCCATACATACGCGGGTCACGCGCTTTATTTTGGAATTAGTCGGCGCCGAGTTCAAGATTGGGCCATCCGAGATGGCTGCTCCCTTCACGTGCGCTGTCTCTCCGCGCGCCTAGTGTTATGTTTCCGCTGGTGCTTATACAGTGGAAACTACACTTCATTTTCCGCGTCAGACGGGTTCTCGCGAAGTACCGATAAGCGAGGTACCCACTATTGGTTTTGTCGTTGCTCATGCTGTGTTTGTAACCGGTGCACATTGCAACGTCCGCAGTCGCGGTAGAAGCGAGCTCGACCCCTGTTTTCTATTTCTCCTTCTATTGCGACAGCAATTGTATCCACACTCCAGGCAAATTTTCGCTGTCGCCTTCGCCGTGATATTCCGTATAAAGTCCAAAAGTCATATGAGTGAGCGACCCATACACTGTGGGTGCGAGAAAAAGCCCGTAACGGTGAGCCGAAAAGCATGGCGGCTTGATGGGCAGTATTGAATTCATTGAACTATGTCTTCCCACGCGCTCAATATTCGAGTTAGTTGGAGGTTGCGTGATCAAATGCGCGCATGGGGCGAACGCGTCTTCTGATCCTGCCGCAGCTACGAATGACTGTGCGTGGTTGACGCTTACGAGGCCCGTGTGCCGTATCCAGTTGTTGGTAATCGTTGGGGGGTGCAATGATCAAGGGCAAGCAGGAAAGGCTGCTAACTTCATGCGCGCCGTCTTCCGTCCTAGGCAGTTTTTCCGCGCCCCAAGTGTTGCAGATCGCATAGCCTAAATTAAGATACAGGGGTAATTGGACATCGCTGGCAGAGGCCGTCCTGTAGTGGACATAAACATATGCAGATGATGATGATGAATCTAATTTCCGGAATCGCGGTGAATCGCATGGCTGCACGAACCGGTCGCCCCCGCTGCCGGCGTTCATCATATTGCCAGCGTTGTGACAGCGACTGCTCGTAGTTATCCAGCGGGATATTTATAGGTTTATATAGTCCGTGCATAGCACGATCTTTGTTATTTTAATTAGTGAGTAAATGTTACAATTAATGTAGGTGATATACCCAACGTAGAGACTCGTGTGAGGGCCGCACTTTTTGCCGCAATTTTGACGAGCCTTACAAGGGACCGGGCTATTTTATCTAATTTTTCCAACTACGAGTATGAAACCCGCCGTAAACCTCCGCGACCGCCTCTTCTCGCCATCTATAGTCGTGTACAACTTTAGAAGGCAGCGGCATTTGCCCCTCAAAGGCGGATGCACACGAGCATCCACCAATGGGCGCGCACTCTAGACAGACGTCATCCGCCAGACGGCCGGTGACCCCGCCGACGGAGGAAATGGCAGCCCGCGCTTCGAGCTGGGCCGAGTCGCTTCAGCGGGATTAACTCGCGGTGGCAATCGGCTGCTGCGCTTCAGTGATCAGGGCGGGGTGCCTCTCCTGTTTTCTTAAAGGGAAACTGAACAGGTTTCCAAAAAAATCGAGTTATAAGCACCATTTGATACTTTCGAACACCCTGAACACGAAAATCGACAAAAGAAATTTGACATGGTCTAGCCAAAAACGCGTTATTAGCAAAAAAACTCCGAGCTGCGACTGAGCGGCGCGCGGCGAATCCGGCTCGCATCGATGATTGGTGGAGCGCACCGTGACGTCAATCCATGGGTCCACGAGAGCCCGCCGCAACGTGACAGCTTCTCACCGGGTACTGCGACTACCTTCCAGACGATTTCGCACAGTTCAGTTGCTGTTATGGATAATTTTGATCACTTAGGGGTGATTGGTGTGCCACCATACGCGTTGGAACCAGTGGCCCGACAAAGAGAAACACCTACGCCAAGCGCGATCGCCAGCGCGGAAGTTGGAATGGCCGGAGCCCACTGGATCCGAGGACCTAATTGCGACATTTACCCGCATTGACAGTATCGCCTGGTACGTATTCGTAAGCTTTTCTGAAGCTGTACCATGCCTTAGCAGTCAGAGTGCGATTGTATTATTTCATACCGGACGTCCTTATAACAGAAGACGGAAAGAGAGACTCGTTTTGTACACAGTGCATTCTACTGTTGCTGGTTTGCAAGTAATAAAGTGTGACTGTCGAATTGCCCTGAAGGTACACATCGCATGGAAATTTGCAATTTGCAATATAATTTAATTCAGTGTAGATATTAGGTCCAAAGATGCATTCTGGTGTGCTGTAACCGCAACAAACAATGCGTGCAATCATTGAGTTATTCGATCTTGCAGCGAATGCGGGGACGCACTGTCAGCACAGTGCATTTTGCAGTTACCAAGTTACTAAGATAGCAATACAAGGTGCAGACGTGCCAGACAAATATACGCCGCACGGAAGTGAATGTTTCTTATTTTTGCAGTATAGCTGTGCTGTTTTGTGACCCACGGTGCTAGAAGCAGCGTTCGACGCCGCGACGGCGTGCTTGGGCTGCTTGCAATCTCGTGCGGGACTTTGACGAAAAACAAAAAAGTGTGCCACTGCACGTTGTTATGCATATCTCTGCGGTTTACTGTAGTTCTATTTTATGCTTTTTGGCCCTCGAATCCGGGTTGTGTTGAAACTATCACAGGTAAAAGCCCACTCCTGTCGTTTCACGCTTTTGAACAATCCGCCGCTTTCCTTATGATGTAAGCACTCAGGCGTATGGGCACTTCGGTATCCGATTGAAACTTTATTTTAGGTGTCTTTTCTACCTGTCGTATATTTCTGTTGCGACAGGTGTTCCTGCATGCACTGCAGTGCAATGGAAATAGAAGAATGTTTGTGCTGCCAAGAAGTAAACGAAATTCTTGCAAGACAGAAAAAAAAAGTATCACAGAAGGCTGCTCTCGGTGCCGGCGATTCATTCCGTTTATGAGCGAAGATCGATGGCACCACGCCTGGCCTTAGTCGAGCAGATTTCATTGGAATTCCCATTGCACGCATCAGCGATAAACTCTGATGGTAATCACTGTCCCAAAAAAAATGTCACAGTTTCGTCCTAAGCGCGAAGCAATGAATGCGATAGCAACACAGCAATGTCATACGAAATAAGGTGAGCGGCTTTGGTAGAAATATGAATTGTAGTAAACATGAGCTGATTAAGTAAGCAGGTGTGCTGCAGCGTAAGTAGACCGACATGAAGAGAGACTCGATGACCACGAGAAGGCGCGTGTGAAACGGTGGTGTTGATGAGAAGCGCTTCCCGTGGGCAGCGCGTGCGAAGGGACACACCTGTAGTGCTGCACTGCCGATCCGGGCAGCATTGCATGTGTAGCGTGCGTTGGAAAATGTGGCCCGACTTTTACTAACTGAATGAGCAAGCGTGGTGTGAGCGCGCACAAACAAACATGAATAGATCACACTGAATGACTGCAGACCACGACTGTCAAAACGCTGGCAGCGAGCCCATACGCCGCAGCGGGCGAAGGTACGTGCGGTCTATCGCTTCAACGGAAACTGAGCGGCGAATGCACGGCGCATAAAGGTCAGAGCCGTGTGGAGATAAGAGGCGAGCGACGAGCGCGGTTGTTGGCAGAGTAGAAGTGCGCCCCCCCCCCCCCCCCCGCGCGCTCCCTTCGGCGCTGGCTTCCCGCTTCCTTGCTTGCGCGTGGGTGATTGAGTGCGTTCGATCTCCGTGATAGCGCGCGTCCCCGCACGCTTCCGCTCGGACATACGGCGCGCGGCGAAGATTTTATCTATAGGGAACCTCACGGCGACGGCGACGGCAGAAATCCGGTTGAAGTGTCCATATAATTGCTATCGCAATAAAATCTTTTGAACGGAGAAGGGTGGTTCTTGAAGGTTTAAAATTACTTCGTTTCACCGCTGCGATGCACTGAGCAGCTTGTTTTTTCTACCGTGGGAAATTGTGAAAGATGACGTCGTCTCGGCCGCCGGTGCTCGTACAGCCGCAAGCAGCGCAAAAGGACGGCATGGTGACACTGTATGCTTCTTAGACGGAATTCTCCTTGCGGTAACAGTCCTTTGAAGCGTTAGCCGGAAACGCAGGGTGGAGATCTTGAACATTTGCGATAAAGGCCACGCATACAACACTACTGACAAGCAAAACCTGCACACGCTTACCGCGCGGGTGCCTGGGACCCTATATTGACGTCATTTCCGCTAGCTTTCCCCTTCCGCCGCCGCCGCTGGCTGACTCCGCGAGCCGCGCTGGGCGGAGCATAGCTGCGATTTTAATTCTTAATTACGCCGCCGCTACTTGCATGATGGAAAAACAAAACTTCGTACCGGGGATTTCAAGTGTCTGCGCTTCAGAAAAACATCACTTTTTAGAAATCTAAAACCTGTTCAGTTTCCCTTTAAGTTGTGACTGACTTCTTTTATATAGGTGCGACGCGCGAAAGTACGCTGCGCGGGAATAATTCGCGGCTCGTACACGGATTTAGACGGGAAGAATATTCCTTCGTGTCTTATGCTTCGCTATCGCTAATACTGCTTCGTCTTTCCGGCGAAACTGCAGCCACTTTCTTTTCTTTTTATTCTGAGTCCTAGTAAAAGCTCTGCTGCGCATGACTACTACTGATTCTGGTTTCAAGTGAATCTGATTTGGCCTCAATTCAGTTGCTAAGTTAATTATATATATTTATGACCTCCGCATACACGTTGCGATGTTTCCATCCCCAATAAATGTTCTAAATTATAAGTTTTTTTCGTGATTCATTAGCATTACCTACTGGAAAGAGAAGCAATACTGAGACACATATCATTCAAGTGCATTCCACACACCGTGGATAAAAGACTCTTCTGAAGGGGTCACTGAAGTCTGAAGGTTTTTTTCAGCGTCAAAAAAGGGCGCAAAGCACTTTGTAGCGAGTTGAATATACAGCAACATATTCATTCTCAAGACATAGGCTATACATATCATTCGAAATAATTGTTAGTTGGCTACCTTTTTCTCTTTAAAAATATAATAAACTTTGTCCTGTGTATGTGATGTTTTTTTGTCACTGATCTCGGGGGCGTGCAGGTGTTATGAGAGATGGAGAGGGCAGACGCATGGCCACACAGCAAGCAGGTCTTAATTACACGGAAACTCAAAACCCGACATAAAGCTCACTCAAACTAACACACACTGAATGAAAAACTACCAACAAATATACAACTTAATAAAGCAATAAACATGCCCTAAATTCCTATCCACGATAGTTCTGGGCGTTTTCTACATCAAAGTCTGGCAACTCTGGCCTACTACAAGAATGGATCGTCCTTACTCAGTTCGCCCTCGTCGCTCGTATTCTCCCGGCGGGAATCTCGTTGGGCCTTTCTTAAAGTCGTTGCTTTCGCCGACTGTCGCATAGTCGTGGCTGCCTTGCAGTCGGTCCTTGAACTTGTTCGCCTCCGAAGCCTATATAACCCGATCGCTGTTGCTGACAGTGGCCGGAAGGCTTGACGGGTTAGGCCTAGCGACGTGCTCGGCCACCGCTTCCGTCCAGCTCCTTTCTCGAGTGCCGACGTGGCGTTCCGGGGATCATCGAGCGTGCCGGTCTGCCGCGGAAGAGGGATCCTCTCTGGGGTGCCCGGTCCTGCCGTGAGAGGCTGCAGCCAGTCCAGGAGCCTCACTTGAACTTGCCGAGGTCGACGGCCACACCTTGGACGGCCAACGTCACGGACTCGGCCAGACCCCCAAGTCTCCCGTCGACAGAGCGTAGCTGGCGATCCGCCGTTCGGAACACTCCGTTCATATCGTCCTCTTCTTTTTCGCGCCACAGGCGGCCTCTTACATATGACATGGGTCCCCTTTTTAAGAGTTTTTATTGCGATAGCAATTATTGGGACACTTCAACCGGATTTCTGCCGTCGGCGTCGCCGTCGCCGTGAGGTTCCCTATAGATAAAATATTCGCCGCGCGCCGTATGCCCGAGCGGAAGCGTGCGGGGACGCGCGCTATCACGGAGAGCGAACGCACTCAATCTCCCACGCGCAAGCAAGGAAGCAGGAAGCCAGCGCCGGAGGCAGCGGGGGGGGAGGGGGGGGCGCACTTCTACTCTGCCAACAACCGCGCTCGTCGCTCGTCCGCACCGTCTCTTATCTCCACACGCCTCTGACCTTTATGCGCCGTGCATTCGCCGCTCAGTTTCCGTTGAAGCGATAGACCGCACGTACCTTCGCCCACTGCTGCCAGCGTTTTGACAGTCGTTGTCTGCAGTCATTCAGTGTGATCTATTCATGTTTGTGCGCGCTCACACCACGCTTGTTCATTCAGTTAGTAATAGTCGGGTCACATTTTCCAACGCACGCTACACATGCAATGCTGCCCGGATCGGTAGTGCAGCAGGTGTGTCCCTTCGCACGCGCTGCCCACGGGAAGCGCTGCTCATAAACACCACCGTTTCACACGCGCCTTCTCGTGGTCATCGAGTCTCTCTTCATGTCGGTCTACTTACGCCGCAGCACACCTGCTTACTTAATCAGCTCATGTTTACTACAATACATATTTCTACCAAAGCCGCTCACCTTACTTCGTATGACATTGCCGTGTTGCTATCGCATTCATTGCTTCGCCCTTAGGGTGAAACTGTGACATTTTTTCTAAAAAAAAACTGCTTCCTCTTGGCCTTCTTTTTGGCGGCGAACTTGACTTTCGTTGTGGCTTGAGTGCTCTTCTGTGCGTCGTCCTCGCTTACCACTCATCGCCACACTTCACTGCACTGTCGCGCACGTTTCACCATTTGTTCTGTTCACACAACACTGCACTCAATTGTTCGTAATGTTCATTGTCCCAAACACTCTATATGAATAAACTTGCTATATACACACATTTGTAAGAGCTGACAATTCCACTGTCCGAAGGCATTCCTAAATAATATTTCTTTAGTAGCCTACCGGTTATACCTGATCAATTTTCCGCCTTTTCGTAAGCTCCCATGCATGTCTATGTCCAACCTGTCTCCTTCCCTTTCTTGCTCTGGCACAATTCTCGTGCAGCTTGGGATACCTGTGCTTTAGCTCTAGCTTCCTTTTCTTTCTTACACCTGTATATCGCTCGTATTGCTTGGAATGGCTCTGCCTTAACTCTGGCCTCTTAATCCTTTTCCTTGACGTCCGCCTCTTCTCATGCATCTGCGTTTTAATACGCTGTTTTCTTTTCCATCTACAGGGAGTTTTCTTTCCACCTTCACGCTTTGCACGTTTTAGGCAACTAGCGCATCTAACCTCCCTCTCATTTCTTTCGGAGTTTGACTGGCTCCTCATTTCTGATGCCTGTCGATCCCTGAAATCGTTTTCGATTATCACCTCACTGTCATTCCGAGGAGAATCTAATTTTTCCTCGACTACGCCCTGCTCCTTGTTTACCCAAACCTCGGTCTGTATGTCAGCTACTCTGTTATCCTGTTCGCTCTTCCTCAAGGGCTCAGTGGTGAGCTTCTCTACGCCGTCACGGGCACTATCTATTCTGCCAACGTCTTCTGACAGATTTCTGCTGTCCGGCAGCTCTGCTACGCTAGTGGGCCTACTCTCTATCTTTGACTCAGCGTTACTCTCTTTCATATTCGATACTCGTGCTCTTTATTGCAGCATCTTGGTCTCTTTCTCTAGGAACTGTTTCCTCTCTTCGTAAGCTTTCGTAATTGCAGCAAGTTCTGATAATCGAGCGGCCTCGATGCGCTTCCTTTCCTCCTCGATTAATTTGAGGCCCTGCTCCTTGCTGAGCTTCTGTTCGCGAATAGTGGCCGATATTGCCTCCCAATCCATCTCTGCAACTCCCGAGTATCAGTGACTGGGCTGGATAGAATCCTGGAACGGATCCTGGCAGGCTCGCCAATTGTGATGTTTTTTTGTCACTGATCTCGGGGGCGTGCAGGTGTTATGAGAGATGGAAAGGGCAGACGCATGGCCACACAGCAAGCAGGTTTTAATTACACGCAAACTCAAAACTCGACATAAAGCTCACTCAAACTAACATACACTGAATGAAAAACTACCAACAAATATACAACTTAATAAAGCAATAAACATGCCCTAAATTCCTATCCACGATAGTTCTGGGCGTTTTCTACATCAAAGTCTGGCAACTCTGGCCTACTACAAGAATGGATCGTCCTTACTCAGTTCGCCCTCGTCGCTCGTATTCTCCCGGCGGGAATCTCGTTGGGCCTTTCTTAAAGTCGTTGCTTTCGCCGACTGTCGCATAGTCGTGGCTGCCTTGCAGTCGGTCCTTGAACTTGTTCGCCTCTGAAGCCTGTATAACCCGATCGCTGTTGCTGACGTGGCCGGAAGGCTTGACGGGTTAGGCCTAGTGACGTGCTCGGCCACCGCTTCCGTCCAGCTCCTTTCCCGAGTGCCGACGTGGCGTTCCGGGGATCATCGAACGTGCCGGTCTGCCGCGGAAGAGGGATCCTTTCTGGGGTGCCCGGTCGCGCATTTACATTCGCGCGCCCGTACAGCCGGATGACTGCAGCGCACCCGCGCGGTACTAACGGGAACTACGCACCTAGGTGCTTTTCGGTCCTAGGGGTCGCGCGTACCTATCTGCGTTTAGGGTGCCTCGATGCCAGCGCCGCCGTTCAGGGTGGTGCCATCCTTTGACCGCACCCGCGCCGCCGCTTTCTCGCTGCGACGCCATCTTGAGTCACAGCGAGCGGTTGCGAGTGCTTGGTGCCGGTGCTTAGTTCGAAGCACAGTGCGCGCGGATGCTTCGCTGACGCTTCTACTTGCTGGACAGTGTTCAGCCGCATGATTGACAAGCTTGTCAAGTGCATCGAGTCGACATGACGGGCTGTTGTGTTCCCAAGTGCACCGGATCGACGCGTAAAGGGCTTCGTTGTTTACGCTTCCCCCGGGACCCAGAGCGAAGGAAGAGATGGGAAGCCCAAGTAAAGCGGTATCACTGAAAGGCATCGGATAGCTCCTACATTTGCGAGGTAAGTGTCAAGAAAGTTTAGACTATCGCATCGTGTTTTTCATAAATAAGAAAGTATACTCTGATCCTCGCTCACGTACCTACGTTCGCTCACGAACTAAGCACTGCACCGATGCTGAGTAGCCTATGGTTTGCGAGCGCGCGTTGCATAGGCTTTTGCCATTTTGATCAATTAGTACCCTTATTTTAAGAACTGACGAAAATGCTTCGCCGCGAAATAG
The DNA here is from genome assembly GCF_013339745.2 of Dermacentor silvarum. Classification (NCBI taxonomy): domain Eukaryota; kingdom Metazoa; phylum Arthropoda; class Arachnida; order Ixodida; family Ixodidae; genus Dermacentor; species Dermacentor silvarum. The sequence continues at coordinate 169,751,773 of NC_051158.1, forward strand.
CCTTACATTAGCTACAAATCGTCATGTAAACCACCTATTTTACTTTTTCACGGGAAGCACACATCGTGTCTCTCTTGTTTCTTTTTTTTCCCCTCAGTTTCTTTTTTCGCTACTGGTTATTTGGGACTAAAGAACGCAGCGCTTCTTCTGGGGAGAGCGGCTGTTGTGTACGTGGCAAGCGAAGCATTGTGATTTTCTCTATTCTCAGGAGATATCTTGCGGATCTCAGGTTGTTACGCTATATAGCTGATTCTTTAGACGAATATATTTGTAACGTGGTGCTCGTAAGCCGATGGTCATTCGTGCTCATTCCCGATCGTAGTGGGTACTGTGACGGTCTTTAAATGCCTGTGCACGGTATGCCCAGGTGTAGTAGAGTTAAGGGGCATCATGGGACCAAAATGTTTCGGCGCTTTCTGGCATGGTGTCTGTTGTAGCCTGTGCATATCTTCGAAACGTGTGAATCGAGGTAATACAGCATTACTTCTGCGAAAATTTATTTTTAAGCACTGTAATGGGTTCTCTAGTTGTATTTACAAGGCAACTTTTCATATCAATAATCACTTTTGTTGTTTTACTTGTACTTAGAAACACTTTGAAGAGGACCAGTACGAGGGAAATCGACAGGATGGGCGCCGTCTGTTAAAGTCAACAGCCTTACATCATCATGGACTATATTTTCGAAGTGAAAAACATTGCTAATCTGTATTTGACTGTCTTAGTTTCATTTACGGTTTTTGTATGCGATATGTATGCAGTGCAATTTCAATGTAGTTATCAGTGTTCTAATGGTTAATTATAAAATGTTCTGTACTCGCCATCGATGTGTTTGGCTGATGCGATGTATTCGATGGTAGCTGATGTATTCTGGCCGGATATCTTGATTAATATTACCCGCGGTTGCGTTTTCTTGTTTGCATTCTTGTTTTCGATTTATATCGTGTGTAATAAGGTTGATGTACTCACTTGAACCCCCCCCCCCCCATGTAATGAATAAATTTAAAAAAAACTCTCACTATCCCGAATGGTTTGTCGAGCCTACCTTGCGAATTTTTTTTATCTCGTCTGTCAACATAACCTTCAGGCGCCACACAGTACATATAATTTTTCATGTACATATCTCTTTCATGATTGATTGTACTAGACATTATAAGTAAATGTATTTTGTGCATCGTTTGGTTTATTGTGTGTACTACGCAAGATTGACACAGACAAGTTACGTTACATGTTTCTCTACAGCACTAACTAAACCTTATTTTCACATCGCAGTTATTTTTACATCAGCTTAATCCTGTCAGCACACAGTTTTGTGGGCAAAAAAATCATAATTGCGCGTAGATATCGTCAAATAATTGCAACGAACGCGAAGAGCACGCGCCACGCAAGGGAAACTAACCGCCGTGCGCGAGTGGCTGGCTACGGTAAAGGAGGCGTGACGTGTAAACCAAAATACAACAGCGAAAAAGAAAAACTTCCACACACAGGTGGTCGCAAACCTTATATACCAAGCATCGAAGCGCAAGAAAAAAAATAGTGCGTATTTCAAACATACACACGGCATGTTAAATGGCAACTTGGGGCATGTTCCCGGCGCCATACATTTACGTCTTGGACCTTCGACGAGTTATCGGCTATTGGTTATAAAGATGTGCAGATGCGATACCGATAAAAAAATCCTCATCAAAGCAAAGCACTTGGAAGTGCGCCGCGAGTAACACTATTTATGAACGCAAGCGTATAGCTGAGTCTCAGCTCGTGTGACTCAATATGGCGGCGCCAGCGGGGTTGTCTCCACCCTGGACGGCGGCGCTGGGCATCGAGGCACCCTATCTGCGTTGAGCCCCCTAGTCCCCGCTCGCCGCCATAGCCGCGGGAACGCCTCCGCTGGATCAGGCTCGGCAACTCTCCGCGAGCAGGAGGCGTGCACACTGCTGGAATCGATGTCTATCCTGCATTGTTTGAGATAAAACGAAGCGATACAAGGTGGAACAACGCGTTTGCGCGAACGGAGCTGTGCGTGCACAAACAGCGCGATGACGACCCCGTTGAGAAGACGATCGTTTTCTAGTGCGGCCGTGGCGAGCCGACTGTTGGGTTCTAGCGCAGGTACTGAACGGGCATTAACTAGAGAAACACGGGATTTTGACGCGATTTGCGACAGTGTATACAACCGTACGGACTTACGTTAATGTCATGTGGTCAATGTTAAAACGACGATGGCATTTGTGCGCTGGCGAAGTGTTAAAACGTGATTACATTTGGCCGATCATGAAGTCGGAGGGAAGTATGCATGTGATCGTGGACGAATGGTAGAGATCAAGCTCGTAGTCATACCTGAAAGAACTGATTATGCCACAGTGCTAGAGCCTAACTTCTTGCCATTAGTAAGCAGGCAAGAAGACAATACATTGCTGCTCTGCTCCTGTCGCGACTGCTTAGTCAATTAGTTTTAGTAGTGCCGTGTTACGGTGTGGTAAGTGCGGTAACGTACCGCGATGACCGAATACGTTTGAGCTGCGTGTGTGCTCGATGCGTACGGTAACTTGATAATGATGACAGCGGTTAACCTTCAGGCCTCGCGTATAAAAAAGAGGACTGTTTGTTTTAAATTGCACCGCTGCCGACACTTTACACCAGCAGATATGTGGAATATAGTTAGTTACTGCAATAAAAACTCGGCGCCCCCTCTAAGTAAAATCTTCGTCACTAGATGGCGCCACCAACCCGAAGTGCTTTTTTTTTTTCCTGCCACGTTTTATATTCTGTTTCTTTGGTTGATTTTCGGTTATTTGAATTTTCTTGAATTTTGTTTCTCATTCGGCCTGAGTATATTACTCCCCTGTACGAAGGGTACGTACCGGCCAGAAGTTCAGTTCAGCTCAAGGTTATGCTTCCGGTTAGAGGGACTGACATACTTGCTGCCACTTCGCCACGTTGCAGAATGTGAATTAAATTTAACTCGTCCCTTGGTCCTACCATGGTGAAAAACGCACGCGAGACGCGGACATGCACGGCGTGGGCTCTGTGGCCGACGCCACTTGCTCGCTATGTTTAGGCTTGGTCCGGCTCGGCTTGCAAAACATGATGCGCACCTTACCGTATGCGGTAACGTATGGTAAAACTAAAAGGGGAAAGAAATTGAGATCCAAGCTAAGTGACAAATTGTGGCCAGTCAGTTTTAACACCTAACTCAATTCATCATTCTGACGGACCACGGCGGCGCGGCCGCCCGGCCTTTAGCGCGGCGCGCTCCGTGGAGCCATGCAGAAGCTGGGGCGCAGGGACTCACAGAGCTAGGGGCGTTTGCGGAGACGCGTCGCCAGCAAGTACCTAGATCTGTAGTTCCCTTTAGCGCCGCGCGGGCGCGCTGCAATCGACCGGCTGCAAGGATGCCCTCTGTCACCATTGTTGTTCACGCTTTACGTCAAGGGCATAGAAAGACGACTGGAAAACAGCGAATTAGGTTTTGATTTATCCTACATGCGTAATGGAGAAATGGTGCAACAGGTCCCTGGATTGATGTACGCAGACGACATTGTGCTACTAGCGGACAATAAAAAAGATTTACAGATACTTGCGAATATCTGTGGGAACGCAGCGACAAATCTAGGCCTTAAGTTTAGCACAGAGAAATCAGGGATTATGATCTTTAATGAACACACGAGTAACTTCGTGGTGTCAATTCAACAGCAAGTAATACCCATAGTGAAGCAATATAAGTACCTCGGCGTACACATAAACGAAGGAAAGAATTACTCAAGCAACCACCAAGATAATCTGAAAATAAAGGGGAAGCGGAATGCAGCAATAATGAAACACAGAGCACTGTGGGGCCACAATAAGTATGAGGTGGTGCGTGGAATCTGGAAAGAAGTAATGGTGCCAGCGCTAACATTCGAAAATGCCATTATATGCTTAAAATCGGATATATTGGCGGGTTTGGAAGTTAACCAAAGATCAGTAGGCCGGTTGGCTTTGGGAGCACACGGTAATACGACAAATGAGGCAGTGCATGGAGACATGGGTTGGGCCTCTTTTGAAGTCAGAGAAGCACAAAGCAAAATTAGTTTTGAAGAAAGGCTCAGGAACATGGATGAAAATAAATGGGCGGCTAAAGTGCACAAGTATCTCTACATGAAGAGCGTGGACACAGAATGGAGGAAGAGGTCAAGGAAGTTGGCAACCAAGTACAGGATAATCGAAACTGTAAATAGACAACCAGGGGTCATCAGAAAGAAAGTGAGAGAAATAGAGACCGTGAATTGGATGCAAAGAATGGAAACGAAAAGGACAATGGAGATTTACAAGAATGAGAAGAAAGAAATTAGAAGGGAAAATCTGTACGATAACACAAAGGGCAGTGCCTTGCTATTTGAGGCTCGAGCCGGTTGCCTAAGGACGAAAACATATCGGAACAAATATTCGGAACTAGATGAGACATGTGTATGCTGCAGTAAAGATCCGGAGACCACTCAGCACATCCTAATGGAATGCGACGGGATCTACCCAGCGAGAACCGTAGGTAACGTGCAACTCCCAGAAGCGCTTGGGTTTAAAGTGGAAGGAAACATAAACAGATCAGCCGTAGAGATCAGCAAGAGACGATTAGAGTACAGGTGGAAAAAAGCAGGGAAAAGATGGATACGACCTGATCTCTTAAAATCATAGGCAGTGGTACAAGCTAAATTTTTGAAAAAGAAAGATAATGAGAGGGGGTATACAAAAATGCTAGATAAAGAACATGTGTAGTATACCTGATTAAATCAAGCAGGCTAGGTGACTATTTGTCGCCACCCCGTTTCAAAGGGGATGCCAATAAATCATCATCATCATCATCATGCACGGGCGTGCGAATGTAAATGCGCTGCCCGGTCCTGCCGTGAGAGGCTGCAGCCAGTCCAGGAACCTCACTCGAACTTGCCGAGGTCGACGGCCACACCTTGGACGGCCAACGTCACGGACTCGGCCAGACCCTCAAGTCTCCCGTCGCCAGAGCGTAGCTGGCGATGCGACCTTCCTGGCCCGGAGCCACGTCGATAATGTCCGAACTGTGCTGTTTCTCCCTCGATCACAGCTTGGTTCACGCGCCTCGCGCGCTCGCGCCGTTCGGAACGCTCCGTTCATATCGTCCTCTTCTTTTTCGCGCCACAGGCGGCCTCTTACATATGACAGTGTACACATTGAAATATAATATGTGTCTGTGGATGGTGCTCACACTGGAAATTAAAATAAAATGTTGAAGTGACAAAATATGGATGAGGTAGCCGCGTTGGTGCTTCTAATGCGCTTGTTTTCCTATTATCAGGATTTTCACAAATAAAGCGAAAGTATGAATTACAGCCGTGCACGTCCGCGTCAACAACGATGCAGTTAGGTTTTAGCACATACTAAAATTTAAAGAGAAAATGTAGAGGCAACTGAAAAGGAAACCATAAACGATTCGGGTAACAGGACTCTGGTGATGACATTTTAGAACCAAGGGGGGGGGCCTCCGGAAACTCCGGAGGGGGCTCGAGCCCCGGAGCCCCCCCCCCCCCCCCCTTCCTCGTAATCGGCGCCTATGCCCTGGAGGGGCGCGTTCACCCACGTCTGCGCTGTGTCGGACGGGTTGGCATGTTGTTTCTCCTCTGTCCCACGGGATGGCGGGGGCGCCGCCGGTCGTTTCTCCGACGTGTCGGTAAATGATGCAACAGGTTTGCCACGATTTTTAGCCACGATCATGAGAGTGGCCCGGCTGCTGGGATGCGCCACGGGCTTGCGGATCGCCGGGGTTCTTGGGTTGGCGTGGTCGACGGTTCCTACCCTTGCTTCGACGTTTTGTGGACTTCGGGGTTGAGTCCGAGAGCTTGGGTTGCAGGGGGCTGTTCTTAGCTGTAGACGTGCTAGCTCCCGTGGCATGATCCACAACACAGCGAGCACTTGGGGGTGCACTCATGAGGTGCACGGGCCCCATCGACGAGTTGGGCGGGTTTCCCGCAGACGCCGCACTTGTCGGGTCGTGGGCCGGGGCATGCGTCGATGCGGTGTCCGACAGCACCGCAATTACCGCATGCCGGGATGGTGCGTTGATATGGGTTCACATGGATAAGCTTGGCCTCACAGTGGACGTACCTCGGCTTCTCTTTCCCGCAAAAGGTGAGCCGGGCTTTCTTAGACGTCCCGAACTTGCGGATCCCCAGTATCGCGCCTTGCCGCCACTGGAGATTGGAGCGGAGGGTCCCCACTGTATCCGTGTTGCGTACAGTAACAACGCCGTAGCATACGCTGCCACCGTCCTGCCGCAGGTGCCTCGGGAGGGGGATGCGGCTGTCCGCCGACATGAGGTCGAAATCCCCTATCATCTTGTCGGTGATCTCCGATTTCGAGGTATATACGAGGATTATGTTTTGCTCCCTTAGCGGACGCACGGTGATGACTTGCGCTGAGGCCGGACCCAGATAGGCGATGAAAACCAGGCCGAGTCCATGCTCTTGAAAGGCTTCGCTGAGGGAGACCTATGTCTTCGGTTTCATGACGGCAACAAAGTCCTCTGGGGCGGGTTGGCGCAGGGGTAGCGGTTTCCAGGCCACGGAATGCTGCCCCTTGTTCCCCGCTGCGCGCGAAGCGTGCGGCGGCGGCTTTTCATGGCAAACGCCGGTGGCGGGAGCGCCTGGGGATGCCGCGTCTGCGGCCGCTGCCCTCAGGACGCGGTCCCGCGTTCAATGAGCAACCGCGGCAGTAAGCGCGGTGCTCTTGAATGAGGTTGACGGTGGTGCGGGTTCACCATTTTAGGAGGTCGATACGGTGGTCTAAATCATCGCATCTGGGTCGTAGCCCCGGATTCCAACTTGCTCTCCTGCCATCTTGTCACCGGTGGCTCGGGTCGGGTGCCCCGACTCGCCGGGCGCGGCCGCCGTAGTTAGGCCTAAAAGGGGTGCTGGCGTGGCCGGCTGGTAAATTGCTCCAGGAGGAGATTGCTGCGGCCCACCTAGGAAGAAGTGGTATCCACGGGCTCCAGGTAACTTGCGGCGTCCAATGAAAGCGGTGTTTCCGGGGTCGGATAGAAAATTTCGCGGCTCCTAGCCTAACCCTGCGGCAGGGTTGGCACTCAGCCTGTGGCAAGATACAAGATACCGTACCTGGTCAGGAGACGTCGCTGGGAGCGATGGAGGAGGGAAGAAGAATATCCTGAAAAGGAAGTGTACTACTACCACAGCAACAAAGAAGCCAGAGGGAGCAGCAACAACAATGACCTTAAGACGATATCGAGCAAGCATCCATCAACCGAGAAAGAAACAAGCAGGAAAAACTACGGGCGTGACCCTAGGAGAGACCGGTCTGGTTCCTTCCTGAGACTGTCCTGGGAAGCCGGCCGCGGATGCTCCAGGTCCAGGACCAGATCCCGGACCAGATCAAGGTCGAGGCCCAGGTCCAGTTCGAGCACTTCTCGAGGGGGAGACCGGAGTAAAGCACAGGTGAGCTGGGCAAGCGTGGTCTCCGGCACTCAATCTCCTAAAGCTAAGGGGTCCCCCATAGAATAGGAAATGAAACAGATTAGAAAGATGTTAGAACAGATTACTCGAGAGAATGCAGCGCTTCAAGAAGAGATCAAGCAGCTTAGGGCAGAAAACACGAAGCTACAGCAAAAAAAAAAAGCTGTTAGCACTTCCGGCCACTATGGTGGAGATTCCACTAAGGTGGGAATTATGTATTTCCAATTACGACTATTAAGATGTGATGGTGTAATTGCTTATTTGAAATAATTAAAAATGAGAAATATATATGATCCGGTGGTTTTCATTTATTTAGTGACCACAGGGAGCCGTGGCCTTATGGTCGCTACGGTACACCGCCATAGGGTGTACGGCAAAGGCTGGCGCGTTCTTCATAAACACGTCACCAACGCCGCGCGCGTTCAGTGCGAGCGCGGGCAAGACGCCTACATCGATGACAACAGTTCTGCGCGTTGTTTGTGTGACCGCACAAAACCACTGTCAAAACGCTGGTGTGAGCAAGCGCGCCAGCAGCGAGCGAAGGTTCATGCGGTCTAACGTTTCAACGGAAACTGAGCGGTGAAAGCACAGCGCATACAAAGGTAGGAACCATGTTGCAGATCGCTTTTAAGATACGGTGCGCGCGACCACCCGGCGCCGCGCAAAGTACAAGTTGCTCGCAGAGGAGAAGCCGCAACCCCTCCCTCCCGCGCTGCCTTATCGCTGTCCTCCTTTCGCGTGGGAGATTGAGTCACCAGTTCCTCCTTGCACCCGGTCGCAAGATACGCATTTGGTTTACAAGTATGGCGTTTTGGGCTAGTTGGTTATATGCATCAGAGGTGGTCATAGCGCTAGAAGACACGGACAAGAACGAGAGAACAGGACGAGCACTCGCCCTGTTCTCTCGTTTCGTCCTGTTCTCTCGTTCTTGTCCGTGTTTTCTAGCGCTATGACCGCCTCTGACGCATTTGGTGCCGCAGCTAAACATCGCCTCCCCTCCCTCCCGTCGCCTCACGGCCTTTCGCGCGACGGAAGTCGCGCTTGCTCTCCGCCGTGCGTTTGCTCCCCGAGAAAGCGCGTGTCCCTCACGCGTTTTCACTCGCGCATACAGCATACGGCCAATGAGAGTTTTTTACAGCGTAAGCTGTTATGGGCTCATTCCAATGGCCGTTTCTGGTCGCGATGATGCCGCCGCCAGCGTTTGGCCGTAACCGTTATTGCCGGAAATAGGAAAAAAAGTACCCGCTCTCTGCCGGGATCGAGCACAGGCCCGTTGCGTGGGAGTTGGACATTTTACCACTGAGCCACGCATGCGCTTGCTATCAGGCAGAACAAAAATTACCTTTATACGCACCCTATAGGCCGGCGCGCAGGCGCAGACGACCCGAGCCTCCGCCAGTGTGGTGGCGCCATCTAGTTAACGTGCCTGCAACCGCCGCGTGCGACGAGATGCGATTCAGACGCTATGCGATTCAGACGAGGCGCGCAATCAACGCTATCCCGATGTTAGATGTTCGCCACGTATTCTGGGTACCTCTTCGGTACACGTTATGGCGTCTCCTCGCAAGGTACGAACCGCTGCTGAAGAAGCGAATCGTAGAGCTACGTGCGCAGCTACAACCAAGCATCATCGTGCTGAGCAGACTGCTGTGCAGAGAGCATTACAAGCCGCAGCTCGCCGTCTACGCCGACGGCGGGTGGACAGTTCAGATCGTTCTCGTCAAAATCGAGGCGAAAACACCTTGTTGTGCGTGGTGCCGAAATTGGAGCTTCTCTTGCGCCACTCAATCAGCTTACGCTGTGACTATGCTGCGTGTGCCGCGCAGGCCTGTAACTTTTTTCCACATTCGGACGCGAGCATCGAAGAGTGAGCCCTTAACAGCTTCGCCGTAAAAGAATAGCAACACACCCTCCGCCAGTAGGACGCCGACGCCTAGTCGAGCTCCAACACCCGTTCCCGCACAAGCGAACGGGGAAGCACCACCACACAAAAGGAGGGCGCAAGAAACGGTTGAGGAAAAGAGGGACTTTACAATCAGCGAGGGTATGGGAACGTTTAAAGAAATGTTTTATGGGATACAACAACAAATCACCAACATGTGTGCCAGTGATCTCTGCCAGGGTTGACAGTTTGCCAATACCATCTAAACAGCACTAATTTCAATTTCGTCACGGGAAATTGTGAAAAAAATGCGCTTTTTGCGAGGGTGCAGATGATTGCGCGTCTTAAATCTTAGTTGCAGTACTCAAATGCGCAAAGAAAGAAAATGGGTTAAACAAAAGGTTAGGTCGGCCTCAGGGGGTTGTTACAACCCCCAAACCCCCCCGTCGTTGCGCCACTATGTATGCAGAGATTACACAACGATTCGATGGAATAGAGAATACATTAGCGGCACTAGAAATCACACCAAAGGATATTCGGCCGACAGCCGCGGGACCCGTTAAATGCAAACCATGTAGCAGACCGATTGCGGTAGAAAATAGCAAGGTCACCGGGGAAGATAAGATAAATCAACATGGCACCACGTAACCAATACGGGATTTGGCAATGGAACTGCCGCGGGTATCGTCGCAAGCGAGGAAACCTGCAGCAGTTCATAACAAGCAAGGAGCCGCCAGATGTCATCGCCCTGCAGGACACCGGGGGGATGGCAAAATTATCGGGTTATAAATCTTACAGTGCTTCCGGCGAGAAGGCAACCGTCACGACGCTGGTACACAGAAACCTCGTGGCTCTCGAGCACGATACCGGAATGCGCGGCATAGACCACGTCCTTATTCAAATGATTCCCTCTCGCAAAGAAGCGGGAAGTCTACTTATTCTGAACATATACAGTCCACCCCGACACAAGCCAAATTTCGGTCCACTCTTCCGCAGAACATTGAGCGCAGCGGACAAACAGGCGCTAGTCGTGATCGGCGATTTTGACGCGCCACACACTGGTAAGGGAATCAGCTAGGGGAACATTAAGGGCCGAAGCCTATGGGCAGACGCTCAGCACGAAAGAGTAACGCTCATAACTGCCCCTCAGGCAACCACCAGAGTAGAAACAGGGTAAACAACGACACGACACCAGATCTCACATTTAACAAAAACGTAGTAGATTCTCGATGGAAAAACATGTTGGAAAGCTTAGATAGTGACCCTTACATTGTAGTCAGAATGGTACAAGCAGGCCCAAGAGAAAAGAGGGGTAGAGAACTCAAACTTGTAGAATGGGACTCTTTCCGCAAAATCCCAAATGAATATGCGGAAGAGAATATAACGGACATAGAGAAATGGGCAGAGAAACTACAACTAGGTGTTAAACGAGCTACCAAAACTGTTCCAAAAGAGTCAGGGATAGAGGAGATGGATAGCAGATTATTGCACATGTGGAAAGCGAAAGGCAGTATGCTGAAAAGATGGAAAAAGCAAAAAATTATCGGAAAGTAAGGAAGAGAATTGCAGAATTAGACAAGGAAATCAAAGTTTACGCGAATAGTTTAACCCAACAAAATTGGGAAGCCACGTGCAACTCGATGGAGAGGCAAACGGGTATGTCCAAGACCTCGAACATTCTCCGATGCCTCTTGGATCCCGAGAGTACAAAAACCGTACAAAGGCACAATCTACAGAATGTTCTACACAGCTACAAATGTATAAACAGATGAGCTCTTTCGACAGCTCCAAAATATGTACGTTGGAGATGCGGATAGAGAACGACTCTCGGATTACAGCGGTATTGAGAATCCTGAACTCGATGCCCCCATTACGGAGGCAGAAGTCAGATATGAACTTACCAGACTCAACCCAAAATCTGCACCAGGGCCTGATGGGATAAGCAACAAAACGCTAGGGAAACCTCGACGATGAATCCATCCGAGCTCTCACAGAGTACATGAATAAGTGTTGGGTGAAAGGTGGCATTCCACGTCCATGGAAAGCAGCCCAAATCATCTTTATACTGAATCCTGGAAAGAAACCGCAACTGACAAACTTAAGACCCATATTGCTAACATTCTGCATCGGTAAACTCATGGAACATGTGGTTCTGACACGCCTCACGAGATACATGGATGATGGAGGACTTTACCCGCATAGCATGGTTAGATTTCGATCAAAGTTATCGACGCAGGATATTATGCTCAAACTGAAACATCACATTACAGATGCGGGCGCGAAAACTCGAGATACCAAGGCGATACTAGGGCTCGATCTAACAAAGACCTTTGACACTGTCACTCACAAGGCAGTACTACAAAATCTCCAAGCGCTGGATGTAGGACGTAAAACATACGCGTACATCAAAGACTTCTTGACGGATCGTACGCCAATGATTACAATTGGGGGAACCAAATCGGAGATCAAACCAATAGGGGTACTCCGTAGGGATCGGTCCTATCGCCCTTTCTATTCAATGTGACAATGATCGGTCTTCCTGCGAGACACGAAAAAATAGGACTCGGACTCAACTTATACGCGGACGATATCACCCTCTGGGTGGCGGCTGGAATCGATGTGCATGTGTAAGAGATCCTCCAAACAGCAGTAAACACAGTTGAAAACTACATCAGACACAAGGGACTGCGATGTTCCTCTCAAAAATCAGAACTTCTGCTCTATAAACCCACATGCAAGGGTGGAAAAAGCATTAAGGCCGGACGTTGTGGTCACAGTAGAAGGCACCAGGATACCGATAGTGGAGAGCCTAAGAATACTGGGACTCCGCATAACCGAAAACGGTCATAACGGAGAAACCATTAGACTACTCGATAATAGTGTTCACCAAACAATTATACTAATAAAGCGGATATCCAGCAGGAACTATGGCCTGAAAGAGCACAATCTTATTCGATTAATAGAAACATTCGTAATCAGTCGTATTGTATATGTGGTACCTTACCTTAAGCTCTACGCTGCGGAGAAAGCCAAGATAGAATGTATCATTAGAAGGGCGTATAAGCAAGCCTTGGGACTTCCAGCAAATACGTCAAACGAGAGGTTCCTAGCGCTCGGCGTGCACAACGCATTAGACGAATTTATGGAGGCCCAGAGAGTGGCCCAGTATGAAAGACTAACGCAGAGTTTGACGGGCAGACACATCTTAGACGACATCGGAATAACCTACGAAGCACAGCACAGACTGCGGGGAGACATCCCAAGGAAAATAAGGGCACATCTCTCAATACCCCCAATCCCCAGAAACATGCACCCGGATTTTCACGAAGATAGAAGAGTCGCAAGAGCGAGAGTTCTTCACAAATGATTCAGTAGTGCCAGGGACGTGGTCTATGTGGACGCGCCGGAGTACATAAATAGTCGGAGTGTATGGATAGTTGCTACCAGTCTAGAGGGTGACTCCAGAGTTAGTGGCACTGTAAAAACAGGACAGGTGGAAGTGGCCGAGGAGGCTGCCTTAGCACTGGCAATAGCCTCCACGGAGGCCAAGATCATAGTCAGCGACTCCAAGACCTCCGTCAAGGATCATTCCAGAAGAAGAATCTCGCCAGAAGCGCTAAGAATTTTAGCCAACTTTCGTGAAGCTCAAGATGTTTATATTATATGGGCACCCGCACACTCCTCCTTTCCCGGGAACGAAATAGCGTACAACCTGGCTAGAGAACTGACGGACTGAGCAGGTGACACGCAAATACTGGGAACGGAGAGAGACCAGATGACCAGCTTCACCGATATCGCCAAACACTATAAATTGGGAAGGGTCCGCTTCCCCCGGCACACTCCTCGCTAAGTAGACACCAAGCGACGGCCTGGCGCTTGTTACAAACAGAAACATATCCGAACCCGGTGGCCTACCACCGTTACTAACCAGAACTTTACACCGCTAGGTGCAGATTCTGTCACGAAAGGGCGGGCTTACAACATATGGTTTGGGCTTGTCCTGGGACACCCACACAGAACAAAACACAAAAGACCAGAGAGCAGTGGGAGACCGCGCTGCTCAGCTCTGCACCGGAGGTCCAACTTAAGGCAATCCAGCAGGCCGAAGATGACGCCAGAGCACAAGGGCTCGAGGCCGTCATCTAGGTCGAGAGGCCTAGGTCTCACAAATCTGCTGTACAAAAATAAAGTTTATTCTTCTTCCTCCTCCTCCTCCTCCTCCTCCTAGCCGATGCGTTGCACGTCCGACCAGCCCGCTGAGGTGGCGCCCCTCGATAAGAAACTTGCGCATTGGAAAAAAGGTGACTGACACTATCCTGTTTTTTTTCCCCTAACACTTCACTCGGGACGACTTTACGCCCGGCGAGTAGGCCATTGTATTCTTTTGGTATACTTTAAATATGTTGATGGCATTTCAAATCGCGGAGTGTACACTGTTTAAGCGGGCGCGTTTAAGCGGATACATCGCCCGCCATTGCTGCAGCTGCTGGCCCACATCCTATCGATCAAAGCCTTACAATCGCCCGGACCGTGCACCATATGCTCCGTCGTTCCGTCCTGAGGCCTCCAGTGCTCCTAGGGAAAACCGGATCAGCCGCTCACCATTGCCCCAGCGCCGTCAGTCCCGCTCGCCCCAACCTCGCCGCTCTCGATCTCCCTTTGACCGCCTCTCGGAAAACTAGCCAGTGCATCCCCCGGAGGTGACGCTGCATTTACGACCCGGCCTGAAAATCCTCTGATTGTCCCTCATACCCGATGCAACCTTCTTGAAGTTCTGGTTGGTGGTGTGGCAGTTACAACTCTTGTTGATACCGGCGCACAAATTTCTGTAATGAGCTCGAGCCTCCGGCGCCGCCTCCAGAAATTCCTGACGCCCGCGGCATCACCTACCGTCCGAGTAGCCGACGGGAGTACACCTGCCGTGCTTGGAATGTGCACTGCACGCATCACCATTTCTGGTCGCCACACATCTGTTCTTTTTGCTGTTCTAGAGCAGTGCCCCCCTGACCTCATCTTGGGAATCGACTTTCTGTCCACACACGCTGCCCTTATCGACTGCTCCGTGGGCTTTCTCCGGCTAGAACTTCCTTCGTGCTCCGACAACGTCGATGCCGGCCCACCCTGCCTACGCTCCGTCGAGTTTCTTCGACTGCCTCCGCAAGCCGCAATACACGTCCTGCTTTCCGCCTTTCCGCCCCTACCCGACGGCGACTATGTTGCCTGCCCTATTCCTGAGGTTGCCATGACACGCAACGTGGCGCTCCCCTATACGGTGGTGACAGTTACAAACAACGGCACCGCCTTTCCCATCCTCAATTTTGGCTTCCCGACGCGTACGTGTCAATATCACTCGCTCATCTGACCCCATGGGCCGGCCACACGGTTTCTGCCTTGACCACATAACCTCCACCGGGTTTTTCCCCGCCATCATCGCAGTCAGGATCGTCTTGCGACCACCTCGCCCGCATGATATCAGGAGACCTCACTCCGGCACAGTCCGCTGCCCTTCGCCGCGTGCTGGTTTCCTACCAGGATACGTTTGACTTCGGCAACCGTCCTCTGGGCCAGACTTCCGTCGTCACCCATCGCATTCATACCGGCGATGCGAGTCCTATTCACCGACGGCCCTACCGTGTGTCAGCTCCGGAGCGTGCTGTCATCCAACAGAGAGCGGAGAAAATGCTGGGCAAATGCATAATTGACCCCTCATGCAGTCCTTGGGCCTCGCCCGTTGTACTTGTGAAAAAGAAGGACAATAGCTGGAGATTCTGTGTAGACTACCGCCACCTCAACCAGATTACCAAGAAGGATGTGTATCCTCTCCCACGTATTGATGGCGCACTGGACTGCTTGTACGGCGCCAGATATTTCTCTTCCATCGACCTGCGCTCAGGATACTGGCAAATCGCTGTGGACGACCAAGACCGCGAGAAGACCGCCTTCGTGACTCCTGATGGCCTCTATCAATTTAAAGTGATGCCTTTTGGCCTATGTAACGCCCCTGTACTTTCGAGCGCATGAACTCTCTTCTTCGAGGCATAAAGTGGTCCATATGCCTTTGCTACCTGGACGATGTTATCGTTTTTTTGACTACGTTTGAAAACCATCTCACTCGCCTGTCCATCGTCCTTGATGTTTTTCGCCGTGCTCGTCTTCAGCTTGACTCGTCGAAATGTCGCTTTGGGCACCGTCAAATCTGCGTACTTGGTCGCCTTGTCAGACCCTGAAAAAGTCCGCGTTTTAGTCAGTTAGTTCCCTACTCCACGGTCGGCCACTGTCGGCCAAGTGAATAACAGAAGAAAGGCCACAAGGCCAACACAGATGCGCTACTGGCGTTTATTCAATATTCGAGACATGAAGCACACACGCAAAAGAAAATGGTCATTACAAAAAAGGCTGCAAATAACAGCTGTTAGAATAATGCTGACTGTAGCAGCAAACGGAACTCGTGCTAGTTTCCTCTTGCATCTGCCAAGAAAATCGCACACTCGTCGAGCGGATTGCAGACAAGCGGGATGGCTGTCTCCTCCTCGCACATCAGCAAAACCGTTGCGATAACAGCAGGCTTTTCTGTTTTTCATTTTCTTTCTCAGAAGCATGGCCTACAAAGCACCAGGGGAGAAAATGGCGATGGTGACGCAATTCTCGTTTACCAGCTGACATAGCCGTGGCCGAGTTCCCACCAGCTTCGCGCATACGCCGTGGCGTCATGCCGGCGTTTCGTCTGCTGCGCGCCGCCCGTACACTGTGAATAGCTTTCGCCCCATTTCCCTTACGTGTGCTCAGACTGCAAGTGCTTCGCGATGCCACGGACCACGAGGAAATGCTTTCGTATAACTTGGCATCACTTCGTATAGCCAGCTAGGAACCGATCATCTCCGCTGGGTCTTTAGCCTTGCGCCACTAGTGCAATCAGGGATACAGCTCAGCACTCGTTTTCAAAAGAAAAACCACAAAACAAGCATGAAAACCACATGATGGATGATAAGGCGCGTGTGAAGAATGGGAACACCCTCAGACGCGTTCCGGTAAAGATTAGCTTTGCAGCTTCTTCGAAAAAGGTTGACGTCGTTCAAAACCCTCGTGTGAAGTGCAAACTGTACAATGTATGCTATCGACGTCTGCTAATAATGCGAAGCACGTTCCTTCTCCCGCGTGTGTTTGCCGGTAAAGATTAGGGTTGCGTAAGCTACTCCGAGTGGAAAAGTACCCAACAGCATAGAAATCACGTAGTGACGTCACCATGGCCTAGCAACTCATTCAGTTCATTCCATGCTACCATGTGTAGACCACGAAAAGTAGATGCCAGAAGAACAGCGTGAATATAATGTCGTTGTGAAGTAATAAAAGGTGTAGTTAAGAACATTTCATTTGTCTGTGGTTTCACTCTTTGTAGAACCACGTGGTGGCGGCGTGGAGCAGGCGTAGAACACCCGACTTCAAATCTGAAGGTCGTAAGTTCGAATCCTGCTCCAGTCCACTACATTTTCAGGCATGGAGTGGTGCCTGACACCGGCAAAAATATTGCCAAGAGCTAGTAGGGCTATACTAGTTCAGGTGCAACCAAACTAGGCAGGCCCACTAAGCTTTATCACCAGAACAGGAATTGGCCTCCCTGGTGCAGTATTCGGCCACTATACGTCCCTCATGACTCCGACAATTAACCCATGGCCCTCAGTCCCCAGTGGTTGCGGAGCATCTGACCAAGGCGGCGGTCAGACCTGCGACGTGGCAGAGGGTGCTAAGAATCTCTGGGTCCGGACAGGCCGCCAATGGAAACTGAACCTGGCAACGTTCAACACGCGAACCCTCTCGAGTAAGGCTAGCTTAGCAGGACTATTTGAGGAATTATCAGGCATTGCCTGGGGTATTATTTGCTTTAGTGAGGTTAGAAGCACTGGTGAGGCTTACACAGTGCTGACTAACGGCCACGTCCTCTGCTACAGAGGTCTTCCAGATAAGAGAGAATCTGGGGTAGGATTTCTGGTTCATAACAACATAGCGGGAAACATTGATGAATTCTACAGCATTAATGAAAGGGTAGCAGTCGTCGTAATAAAGCTGAATAGGAGGTACAAAATGAAGGTAGTACAAGAATACGCCCCAACGTCCAGTCACGATGATGAAGAAATAGAACAGCTCTATGAAGATGTCGAATGAGCAGTGAGAAAGGTGCAAACTCAGTATACTGTAGTCATGGGCCACTTCAATGCAAAAGTGGGCAAAAAGCAGGTTGGCGAGCAAGCAATAGGCAACTACGGCATCGATTCTAGGAATGCAAGAGGAGAGATGTTGGTAGAATTCGCGGTAAGAAATAGGCTCCGAATAATGAATACATTCTTCAGGAAGCGCAGCAACAGGAAGTAGACATGGAAAAGCCCTAATGGAGAAACAAGGAATGAAATAGATTTCATACTCTCAGCGGATCCAAGCATAGTGCAGAATGTAGAAGTGTTAGGTAACGTAAAGTGCAGTGACCATCGGTTAGTGAGGTCTAGGATTTCTCTCAATTTGAAGAGAGAAAGAGTGAAATTAGTCAAGAGGAAACAGGCCAACCTAGACGCAGTAAGGGTGAAAGCAGACCAATTCAGGCTGGTGCTCGCAAACAAATATGCAGCTTTAGAACAGGAAGATGAAGATAACATAGAGGTAATGAATGAAACTGTAACTAGGCTTATCTCAGAAGCAGTAATTGAAGTGGGAGGTAAGGCACCAAGGCAACCTGTAGGGAAGCTATCCCAAGAAACAAAGGACCTAATAAAGAAACGACAAAACATGAAAGTGTCCAACTCAAGAAATCACATAGAATTCGCTGAACTGTCAAAACTGATCAACAAAAAGAAAGTAAGGGATATTCGAAATTATAACGTAGGAATGATTGAGGAAGCCGTAAAATATGGACGCAGCATGAAATCAGTAAGAAAAAAGCTTGACATAGGACAAGGCAAGATGTATGCACTGAAAGATAAGCATGGTAATATCATCAGCAATTTAGATGACATAGTAAAAGCAGCGGAAGAATTCTATACTGACCTGTACAGTTCCCAAAACAGCCAAGCTACTTTCATTCGAAATAGCGATGAACCGGATACAGCAGCTCCTTCTATAACTAGCGATTAAGTTAAGGGCCTTGAAACACATGACCAGGGGAAAAACGGCTGGAGAAGATGGATTAACAGTAGATTTAATCAAAGATGGAGGAGATATCATGCTTGAAAAGCTTGCGGCCCTTTATACGCAATGCCTCACAACTTCAAGTGTACCAGAGAGCTGGAAGAACGCCAACATTATACTTATTCATAAGAAGGGAGACGTTAAAGAATTGAAGAATTACAGACCCATTAGCTTGCTTTCAGTATTATATAAGATATTCACCAAGATAATTTCCAACAGAATCAGGGCAACACTTGACTTCAGCCAACCAAGAGAACAGGCTGGCTTCAAGAAGGGATATTCTACGATGGATCATCGTCCTGCAGTGGACATAAACACAGGCGGCGGCGGCGGCGACTGCTGCTGCTGCTGCTGCTGCTGCTGCTGATGATGATGATGATAGCCACGTGTGTGAATTTAAGTGACGTCACAATGGGTAATCTTTATGGATGTGGTTGGACAGCGAATGGATGTCGTTTACAGCTTCGCTGTCCCATCATCTTCACAGCGTGGATTAGAGCCATAGTTTTTTAACCTCCCGCTCGCTTAAAAGGACCTCTGAGACCGATAAAAATAAGGTGAACGGCAGCAAGAGCCCTTTCGGCTTTGACGAAACATCTCGATTCTACGCTACAAACGATAAACTTGAGCACAGCACCAAGCAAACGAGCCGCCGTGAACCTGGATGTCGTAGCCATCTTTGTTTATTTGGGCAGTGTTGCCAGCACAAGTAACAGATTCTGGAGTTGCAAATAGGGCCTAAACCCTGCCTTTAAGGCGAAAAGATGCGGAGGAGGCTGACTGTAAAATATCGTATTATGTAGCTCCCATCATGTTTGTGCTAGTCCTCTTGATTACCCACAGCGTTTCTTCGTTATCTCTCGAGAAAAAGGTCGCAGTTTCGCCCGATAGGCGACGCATTGATTGCGAAAGAAAATGAGTAGACAGCTATAAAAAGTAAGAACAGTAGTTTATAATTTAAATAAATTATGGGGTTTTACGTGCCAAAACCACGATCTGATTATGAGGCACGTCGTAGTGGGGGATTCCGGAATAACTCGGATCACCTTGGGTTACTTAACGTGCTCCTAAATTTAAGTACACGGGTAATAGTTGTTTCATCGGCTGTATAAATTCGTAAACATTCGCTTACTAACTAAATTAACAAGCACGGTGTCACGCGCGCACAGGCAAACAAGCACATCTTGCTCAATGAGCTACAGAAACACACGCTCTCAAAACACTGGCGCAAGGAAGAGCGGCAGCAGCATTGCCTTCGAATTGACCTTCGCGCCGCCTCTCGCTTCAACGCGAGTTTGCACTGCGCTTCCTTCTTGATATGAAAAATCTCGATTAATTCTCGGGTCACTTGGCAACATATTGTTGGCAAAAGAAAAGGAAACTGCCGAACCTTCAGGCCAATTTACCGGGTGTTTCAGCGAACACTTTCAAAAATTTGTAGAGGTTGTCTGCGCAGATAGCACAATTATTGTTCATGAGCTGGTCTACTCGAAGAGGCGGATATTATTTGCACAAAAATTGAAATGCATAATCACCTAACAAAAATTCACTAATTAAGTTTTTTAAGTAATTACCGTATGGTCCATACTGCAATTTACAAATTCTAGCCGTGGAGTTCGCAAGGTGGATACAATTCGAGCAAATTCTCAGGATGACACCAGTTTCGAGATAATAATCCCGAAGTTTGCGCAGAAATGCATTGGAGTTCCAGTTACTTTCTCAACAAAACGTCGTTTTATGCATTGAAGCACAAAAGTAACTCGAATGCCAATGCATTTCTCCGTAAAGTCCAGGAAATAATATCTCAAAATTGGTGTCATCCTGAAAATTAGTTCCAAGTGTTCCTCACAATTAGTTCCTTACGAACTCCACGGCTACAATTTGTAAATTGCAATATAGGCCATAATTTAATTAGCTAGAACTTAATTAGTGAATTGTCGTTAATAACTCGATTGTGATTATGCATTTCAATGGTTTGTACAAGTAATGTCAGCCTCTTCGAGTCCAGCTTAGAGCACTGCACGGGCTCGGGCTTACCCCAAAGTTCGGGGCCGGGCCGGGTAGGGCCGTTTTTTACGTGCTCGGGCCGGGCTTGGGCACGGCATGTGATTTTTGACCTGGGGCCGGGCCGGGCTCGGGTTTTTTGACGCGGGCCCGGGCAGGGCTCGGACTTTCTGTTGGTGTGCATGTAACGTGCAGCGAGTCATCCTCGCGCATGTGGACTCTGAAAAACATGTCTTTTTCGGTCTCGGGCCGGGTTCGGGCCGGTTTCGAGCCGGGCTCGGGCCTAAGGTAAAGGGGTGGCGGGCCGGGCGGGTAACGTAGATTATTTCCAGGCCCGGGCCGGGCCCGGGCTGAAAAAATCGGCCCGTGCAGTGCTCTAGACCAGCTCATGAACTATTATTGTGCTAACTGCCACAGGCAACCTTTAGAATTTTTATTGCGATAGCAATTATATGGACACTTCAACCGGATTTCTGCCGTCGTCGTCGCCGTCGCCGTGAGGTTCCCTATAGATAAAATCTTCGCCGCGCGCCGTATGGCCGAGCGGAAGCGTTCGGGGACGCGCGATATCACGGAGAGCGAACGCACTCATCTCCCACGCGCAAGCAAGGAAGCAGGAAGCCAGCGCCGGAGGGAGCGGGGTGGGGTGGGCGCACTTATACTCTGCCAACAACCGCGCTCGTCGCTCGTCCGCACCGTCTCTTATCTCCACACGGCTCTGACCTTTATGCGCCGTGCATTTGCCGCTCAGTTTCCGTTGAAGCGATAGGCCGCACGTACCTTCGCCCGCTGCGGCGTATGCTTGCTGCCAGCGTTTTGACAGTCGTTGTCTGCAGTCATTCAGTGTGATCTATTCATGTTTGTTTGTGCGCGCTCACACCACGCTTGTTCATTCAGTTAGTAATAGTCGGGCCACATTTTCCAACGCACGCTACACATGCAATGCTGCCCGGATCGGCAGTGCAGCGCTACAGGTGTGTCCCTTCGCACGCGCTGCTCACGGGAAGCGCTTCTCATCAACACCACCGTTTCACACGCGCCTTCTCGTGGTCATCGAGTCTCTCTTCATGTCGGTCTACTTACGCCACAGCTCACCTGCTTACTTAATCAGCTCATGTTTACTACAATTCATATTGCTACCAAATCCGCTCACCTTACTTCGTATGACATTGCTGTGTTGCTATCGCATTCATTGCTTCGCCCTTAGGGCGAAACTGTGACATTTTTGAAAGTGTTCGCTGCATCTTAGTTACGTTTGAACGACCTATTTTCTCATGAAACATAGTGCTTTTGTTCTTGCAGTGTTCCGACACATCTCAGTGCTGTGAAGGCTATCGCTGCAAGAACGGCCGCGGTTCTTTCCCGATCTACATGTGCTACTCATGAATTTGGGCACCGTCCACGCACTGCTGAGTTATCTTCCTGATGAATTTTTGCCTGTCTCGCCTATGAAATTATGTCTGAAAAGGCTGTTTAATTATTCAGATATTTCCCAATATTTCCGGAAATGCAATGAAATCATATCCGTATTAAAAAAATAAAGCTGTGGTCTTCATTAGAACGGTGTCGTTGTCCTTTGTACGGATCGTCTGAATCATATCATAAAAATTATCGCTCGCATTACAAAGCAAAATGATAATAAATATTTATTCCATCCTAAATCCCACCTGACGCGCATCTATACTGTGGAAGGAAAGGTGCGCCGATCCTATGCAACAATTTGGTAACGTCAAGACGCCTGGAATATCTCGGCGCGGCAATCAATCGCGTTAAAAGTACCGCAAACGAAAAGGCTAACAGTTGGTGTCCATCAGTTACCAAAATACAGCCGTATTTTCCAGTAATGTCTACTCTATACAAAAAAAAGTTTGATTATTCGTTATTTTATAAGTTTAAATGTGCAATCGCACAGATGCGTCAACCAGTACCATGGTTAGGTTGGCACTCTCACGGCGTAGGTCGTCTCTTAACCCCCCGAAGTGTCATCTCCACAAAATTGACCCATCCTTGAAGCTACAAGTGCCATCAAACATTTCCCGCTCTGAGGCGACAGTATTGTGCCGCCTCTGGCTCGGGGTGGCATTTACAAAGGCCTACTCGTTCCGCATTGGAATGGGGGATACGCCCATGTGCGACTCTTGTGGAACCAGAGAAACAATTGAACATGTCTTATGTCTCTGTCTCCAGTTCGACGTCGAGCGTGAAGCTCTCCGGACAGCATTGAACCGGCTGGACTCTCGACGATTTTCGGAAATGAAGATCCTTGGACCATGGCCGTATGCGTCAATGGCACAGAAAGCCACGAAAGCCTTGTTGCACTACCTCAAGTCGACAGGTCTTGGCAACCGTCTGTAGACTTTGTGCGAAGTTTCAAATGTGCGCGAAACTGTCTCTCTCTAGTTCCTTTCTCTCTCTTTTCATCCCTATACCCCCTCTCCCCAGTGCAGGGTAGCAAACCGGACGTACGTCTGGTTAACCTCCCTGCCTTTCCTCTCTTCTATTTTTCTCTCTCACGGCGTAGGCGGTGAGGTGCGCGCGCAGAGTTCTCCTTTCCGAACATCGTCTGCTATGCTGTTGCATTCAGTCTTCCATAGCCTGCTCTGCTGAACAGCTCATCTATACCGCTTGCGGTCGCTGATTGTTTGCGCTCAATAGACACGAGAGTTAATCATTGCTTGCACGTGTGCGCATTTCTATTCACGTTGGTGGCGGATAAGCATGGGGCGGTGGGTGAGGGGCCAATCTCAAACTCAACAAAACACCCATCACACGATGCTCAGAAAAAAAAAAGATAGGCTCTTCGCGCATGCAGGCCTACCTTCCAAAGGGGCGCTCCGTGACATGACGCTGACCACTGTGTCGGCTGGTGCTCCATGCACATTGCAAAGATGTACAGCTGCGGCTGAAAAATATTAGCACAAGTGACCGATCACCCGATCAGGTAAATTGCGGCACGCGTCGTTGTTGTGCCCTAGCACGCTGAAAACGCGAGTACATGAATCGTGTGGTACCTAAGATACCAGTGTGCACGGGAACAAGAGCGCCGCGTACAGCAATTTCCCTGCTCCGGTCATCAGCCACTTGTGACCAATCGTTTTGCGCTGCGGCTGTACATATTTATGAAACTGAAGAAAAAACTTGGTTGAGCGTAGTCGTCATCAAGTCACAGGAAACGATGCCGGAAACTTATCGTACTGCTATCGTCTACATCAAGCGTGCACCCAATAATTCAGTCACAATCAGAAACCGCAAATCACTAATATCATAACTGCCTCTTTTAGTTTTGCGTAGCGAACGAAGCTCCCAAATTTCAACTGATAGGTCTATAGCCCTGTTTTTTTTTTATTTCTTGCTAAAATTGTGTTAGGTAAACTCTAACTGTGACATATTTCAATATGGCGCAACACTTCAAATGTTGTTTCTTTGCTAAAAAAGACACTTTTGTCATTTTTTCTGTGTACAGGCACTTATTTTGATCTATAGCACCGGCTTTTCCCGGCTAACTTGTAGTGACCATCTTAATGTGCTTTAAACGCCAAAACATCTTTAAAAAATATTTATGTCTGTTTTAAAAGACGCTAAAAAATTCATGTGCAAATGAAGCGTTAACGGACGGTCCTCCTCAGGGACAGTTCCTTACAATCAGCTTCAGCCACGCAACATTTTGTGCAAATTGGGAAAATATATCGTTACCTATCAACAGCTATCTTCTTGTATAACAAGGAAACACTGAATGTATTGTATTCTATGAATTTATTTTTAATGAAACAAATTTCGAGTCATTCCAAAAATGCAAATCTTACGTAAGAAACTGCGACACAGTCATTTTTTTTGCAATGTTTTGACTACGTGTAGGTGCGTGTGCACTTGAGAGCAGAGCCAGAAACGGCATCACCTGCATTGCCAAAACAGGGAAGTTGGCCCGCGTGTGGCTTCATCGCATATAGCTTATGGTGCTCAGAGCCATATGTGGCTCCTCACGATGTTTCATGATTGCACACAGACAGTCTCTGGGCGTATACCAGGCGGCAAACAACAAAAACTCAGATAGCGGGAGCTGCGACACCAGTCGCGGCATGGTGCAGTACATTGCGATGAAATTCGAAAATATTCAGCCAGCCAGGACTACAGCGAACGTCAACCTTCCAAAAGCACTGGCATCCAAAGCTGGTGGCAGCAAGGTCACCAAAGGGTAGTTAGGCGCACAGAAAAGGAGGACTCGCCACCACCGAATGCGGACGACGGTCTAAAGCTTTTGCATTTGCAATTAAATTCTTCCTTCCTGAAGACGTAATCGCCCCTCCTTGGTGGTTTTACTCCTTCCATTGGACACGAAAGAAGAATTTTGAAGATTGTAAGATCGGGGTGGCAAAGCCAGGCTCGTTTATCGCGGACTTACCTCAGCGGGCAGTTGCATATAGCGCATTCGAACTGTGCGTCGCCTCGAGTCTGGTGAGCAAGTACCTACACCGGGTTGATCGAGCCACTGAGCATCTCTGGCGCATACAGCTTGGGCATCTCGTGGATCTTGCCGCCATGTTCAGCCAAAAGCTGAGTAGCCGTGTTCAAGTTCCGGAGGGTCTCCGCCTACCAGACGATCTGCATCCCATTCTTGGTGTCGGGTCGAAGCTCGCCGTGAAAGGTAAGACGACAGAAGCAGAAAAAATTTCCAAACTGCGCCAACTGTCCGAACGCATCCTGGATGAGGCAGCATCTAGGCTGAATTCAGAAGTTCACGCTTTGCTACGTTGCAGGCCTCCTTGCTCCAGACTTCGGGCGAAGCACGTAATTTCATCCCTTTGTGATCACTCCCTATGTGTCCGTGACCCGTTTCTTGCAAAACATTCTGCACATTTGCGCAACTCTGATCAGGTTTTAGATTCTACGAACGCTCCCGCAAACGCAGGCATGAAGGCCCTTTCGGTAGATGTAAAAAATGTATATTATTCTTTGCCACGTAATGAACTGGGGAACAACAAGGTAAGAAACCAAGGTAAGAAAACTCTTGGAAACTTGACGTTTAGGCCTCATACGGGAGTCCTGTTCATTGATGGATTGACCATACGCCTTGCGAAGGTTTGGCGAAGTTAAGATTGCGACGAGACCTCGTCTCGTCGGGAATAGTCATGACGAGAAACACAACAGACACCGACCAAAGTGAAAACTTATTATTTAAAAACTTAACTAGACGAGATTTCGTCAGACTCCCTACTTATTCAAACCTTCTCAAAGCGTACGACCAACGAATCAGTGTACAACGCTCCAGTGTGGGGGCCGAAATGTCAAGCGTTTAAAGAATATTTTCCAGTTGGTTGGCATCTGTATTGTTTTTCGCCGTGATTCTTCGCTACTAGACGAGAGTTCGTCAGGCACTCGACTATATATTAAACTGTTGCGTTGCGTTAAAAGTACATAGATGAATTTGAGACTGTTCGGTTTTCTTGTTCAAGTTCAAGTTTTATTCCTCAATGATGTCAGTTTTACAAAGAAGTGTATACATAATTAGTACTGCACAGGGAGTCCCAAACTTACAAATCAGGGGAACTCCTATACATGAACAAAATTTAAAAAACGAGATATAGATCAAGCATTGGTTACGGTGATTTCACAAACAATTTGAAAAAATTAAGGAATAGTGCGAAAAACAAGAATATAAGGGTGTTTAGTAAGACAAAAAATGGCAGAGAAAACTTATGTAATAAACAAGCAATGCAAGTTTACAATGCAATAAAAATGGGAGTAATATACCATGTAGTATTATAGCTACGTCCATTATTATTATTACAATCACAAAAGTATGTTGTTATGATGAAGAGAGTTGTATAAAACATTTCTTAACTTGGTCCTTGAATATATTTTCTGTGGGTGATGATTTAATGGTATGTGGAATAGAATTCCACAGTTTGATTCCCGCAAATGTGGTAGTTAACTTACCATAGTTTGTGTGCACTTTAGGTAAAAGGCGGTTATCCATTTCAGAGAACCTAATAACGTTAGTATTCACAAAAGTTTGAATGACAAAGCCATCTATATGTGCAATATTACGAAAGAACTTATATATTGCCACATGGTGTGGCACAGCGAGGGGACCGAAGAAAGAAGAGAACGAGGTTCGTCTCGGCATCGCGCGTCGACGCTTACGCTTGCCTGGATTCTTATTCAGCGTGTTTTCTATAGCAGAGTATACGCGACAATTTGCTGGAGGTGCTGGGTACGCTCAACTTATGCAGGAGACCCCACTGGGCAGCAAGAACCTCGCCTCACAATTGGAGCTGACTCCAGTTCACCGCACTAGCCGGCGAATCCGAGGCCTCGCCCCAGAATTTGGAAACCTCCAGGAACGAGGGATGACTGCGACCACTGCGAATTCTACGGAAAGGGTGACACCGACTTACCTAACGGTGCTGAAACCCAAAGTGCCGACGGCTTTTCATGGCGACACATTTGAAGACGTGGAAGACTGGCTGGCGGAGTTCGAGCGCGTGGCTGCGTGTAACGAGTGGGACAACAACGCCATACTCAGGCACGTCTACTTCAGCCTCCAGGATGGTGCTCGCACGTGGTTTATGAACCGCGAAAGTGCCCTGTCATCCTGGCCCGAGTTCCAGCGCAAGCTACTGGAGACTTACTCCAGCCCCGATCGCCGGGAAAAAGCGGAGCGGGCCCTCCAATCACGCGTTCAAAAGCCCAACGAGAGCGTCACGATGTACGTGGAGGACGTGACGCGTCTCTTTCAGCGTGCCGACCCGAGCATGTCGGAAGAGAAGAAGGTGCGTCATCTGAAGGGTGTTGTTGACTATTGCTGACTTAAACTGAAAAACTGATAAAGAGGATGAATGTTTAAGCTGCAATAAAGGTGGCGTTGCAATAGATAGGAAATGGCTGAAAGTCATGAGACGAAACGCCTGATTTTGCAGGCGTTGAAGTTGGCTGCGGTGTGCGAAGTATGTGTTACCCCAGGCTCATGTGCAGTAAGATAAATGGCTGTGAATGTGTGCATGACAAAGGGAATGGATGATGTGCGGCTGAAAATATGAGCAGGTTTTGATTATGGCGCATATTCCAAAATAAATCTAACGGACAAGCGACTGCGCATGAAGATTGAATTTCAGGTGCCTGTCTAAAACTACGCCTACAAACTTTGTGCTATCAGATATTGGTATTAGGTTGTTGTCGAGACATACAAATATTGATTTCGAAATTAGTGTCGGGAAGGAATGAAAAACCATAAAACCGTTTTTAGCGGGTTGATGCGCAACATGTTCTTTCGACACCAGGAAGTTATGTTATGCAGATCAACGTTAACATTTCGCTGTAGCTCGTCGACATTATTAGCGCAAGTAAAATAGTCGTGTCGTCTGCATATAATATACAGTCGGTATGTGGTCAGAACGTTAGGTAGGTCGGTAATAAATAGTAGAAACAGCAGCGGGCCCTGAGGAACGAGCCCTGAGGAACGGGATCGAGAGAGATCGAGAGGGATCGAGAGATCGAGCCCTGAGGAACGCATTGATATATGTTCTTAGCAGATGGGAGTTTGCCGTCAATCTGAACAACTTGAGTACGATTGGTTAGGTAGCGGTTAGGTTGGAAGTGGCGGGCCAGTTATGCCGTAAGATTCAAGTTTATGTATGAGAATTTGGTGATTAATGGTGTTAAAAGTTTTTGTTAAATCTATAAATACACTTCCAACCAGCAAGCCTTGGTCTATTGCCTTCTTGACTTTATCGGTGGAGGTTAGAAGCGCAAGCTCGGTTGAGCAACCCTGCCGAAAGCCATACGGTTTAGGTGATAGTAGATTAAAATTTTCTAGATAGGATGATAAACGTGTATGAACTAGTCGTTCAATTATTTTACAAAAAGAAGAGAGAGAGAGAGAAATAGAAAAGAGGAAAGGCAGGGAATTTTACTAAAAAATGAAAGAATACAAATAGGCCTTTAGTTATTCAGAAGTTCGCGATCGCCTTTTTTTAACACGAAAGTGTTTTATGCCGGGGTCCACCAAGACTTCACTGACGTATTTCCGTCACGGAAATACGTCATAGAACATAATACAAAGAAAGAAACCAGAAGAAAAAGTTCCACAAACATGCAAAATTTGGAAATCGAACCCACGACCTCTCAGTCCGCGACGATAGATCGCCGAGCGTTTAAGCCATTGCGCCACAAACGCATTTGCAGAGAGCTACACAGACGCGCCTTATATATCTAACACTCCTCCGTGTACCCGCGCTCTTGCTCGGGGCGGTGCCGCCGCCTACGAGCAGAAAAGAGAAGTACTGCATTATGACACTAACGCGCACCGACAGTGAACGCTTCGGTGGTCTCAGCAATACGACGCCTCGATGCCAGCATTCGAAGGGACGCTGGCATCAAGAAGCACTACCAACGCCACTTAGGTGGCGTTCACCGTACTCAGCACAGCGGAGCGTGGCCTCCGCAATTAGCTCTGAAAATGTTTCTGAAGTTGATCGCGGAGGCTGCAATTACGACGCGCTGTGCGCGCTGATTTGACTCGGTGACGATTCAGTTACGTGCTTTGTCTTGCGCGTTGTATTAGTGTGTCAGTTACGTGCTTCGTCTTTCGCGTTGTGCTAGCTTGTGCAGCGTAGTGCAGCTTCCATATGCACGACGGTTGCTCATGGTCATCGACGTTGGTAGTCGTGATGGAGGAGACGTGCCACCAGGCGTCAGCGTGGGTGCATCAACGCCTAAGGGCGCTTTAGCCACAAAACACCAATAGACATTATATATCAATGTGCAATAAACATTACACTACTTCTGTGAAGACACGTTTCACTTTCGTGTTCTATACCGATTCCTATATAAGAGGGATCAACCACATTTTTTTGTAAACAGGTGTTATTTTACCAACTTTCAGAGAATTAGGAAATATGCCTGCTTTAAACATTTTGTTAACAATATCTGCTATGATAGGAGACAATTCATTAGAAACTAACTCGATACGAGATGGGTGAACAGAGTCTAGGCCAGGTCCAGTTGACCTATAACATGATATAACAGATATAACATGAACTTCCTTTGCAGTCGTAGGTCGCAAGTAGAAAGAATGAAGATGACGAGGCAATGTCGGTAACGGGGGATCTGCTTGAGAATCGCAACTACTACTAAAATACTCACTGAAGGCACTCGCGATATCAGCTGGATGACAGCATGTTTGTGTGTCAGTTTTTATTTTAGTTAAATGCTCACGACAATTATTTTTTAAGAATTCGTTGATAACCTGCCAGTTGCGCCTCGTATTATTGCCATTATCCAAAATCTTGTTCTGAAAGTAATCGCGTTTGGCACATTTATGTGCGGCTGCAAGTGTGTTAGAATATTTCTTGAAACGAGATTTAAGTTCACACTTAAATGGCTGACAAATTACCCTTTTGTGGAGCCGATTTTTTTTTTCAAGATACATCGAAGTAGCGCCCTCGTGTCCAAAGGTTTTCGAGGGGAACTAAAAAAACGAGTTATGATAAATGTAGTAGTGCATTCGCGAATGCAGCAAGTAACTTCAGCCAAAAACAACTGATGAGCATTTTCAGGGCCTGATTATAATAATACGGCGATCCAGTCATTTGACTGTATCATAGAAATACATTTTTGGGAGTCAAAATATAGTTTCTCCTTTTTTTTCAGTCGATTTAGAATTTTCTGTGCCTAAAGTCAGGAATATAGGGTAGTGGTCGGTTATGCTGGGCTCGATGACTCCTGCTGTAAAATCTGTGCTAAAGTTGGTTAATATGTGATCAATTAACGTATTAGATCCTGCCATGTCACACCTACTTGGAGAAGTAATTAAAGAAGCAAGGCCGTAGCTAAGAAAACACCCGAGATAATCAGAACATGATGAAATGTTAGGGTCGATAATGTGTATGTTGATGTCTCCGCAGATAATAACATTTTTGTTTTCGTTCGTAACAGTGTTCAAGAACTTTTCAAAATGTTGACGAAACTCAGAGTATGACGATGATGGTGAGCGATCAATTGAAAAAAACGCTGTGATCGAATTCTAACCATATAGACACGCAGAGCAAATTAGAAAAGGCAAGATCATTGCGGCGTTTGTATGGCAATGACGATTTAATAAACATTGCAGATCCGTCGCCACGTGGCCTAGCACGATAGCAGCATTCTGCATTGTGCTCTGGTAGCGCATGTACATTTCTATCGTCCAGTGACAACCATGTCTCTGATAGATAAAAGAGAAGTTATGATTAATTACAGAAAGAAATGCAATGAGGCTGTCATAGTTTTCTTTCGTAGACTACGAATATTAAAATGTATCAGCGATAACTTGGGACTTTCATCACTGAAATACTTTTTTTAAATCCACACAAGAAAACATGCTTCCGAATGTCCAAGATACGCAGCCGCAAACACTAGAAAGCTAGGTGAAAACAGCAAGATCACCCGCACTAGAGATACGGTAGACACGGCTGTCATCTGTCCTTCCGGCCTTGATTACGCAGTGGTCTGTCCAGAGGTGTTTTTCCAGCCTCTTGCTTTTTTCAGTTCAAGAGCTTGTGCGAACAGCCGTTTCCTTTCTTGCGTGAGATGATCGTTTACATATAAGGGCTTCTGATCCTTTTGTGGAAACCCAAGGGTCGCAGTGGTCAAGCGAGCCTTGCGTGCCTTTTTCACGAACTCAGTTTTTTTTCTCCTCGGGAGCAGAAGCTTGCAATAATATTTGTTCCTTTTTTTGCTGGTACACGATGCGCAGTATCGACATAGTCAGGTGCAATTTTGCATCCTATAGCATCACCCTTAGACTCAACAATCGCAAGACAGCTTTCACCTTTGGTTGCAGCAGTGGCGTAGCCAGAAATTTTGTTCGGGGGGGGGGGGGCTCAGGTGGCAGCGCGGCCTCCTCCTTATAGAATTTGTCGAGGGATCAAATGCGTGAATAATAACTGCATTGCCAATTTCATTGTATATTAGATGCTGCAAACGAATTATTGAACGCTATGCACTGTCCATTAAAATATTTATGTTTTCATAACAGAATATATTCGTATGCCCCAAAAATAGTGGCAGAAATAACTGATATCAATGCTTCCGTGCTTTTTTTGTCTAATTAATAAGTAAAGAAAGCATCACATGAACTTTAGAACTATTGACCCTTTTCGCGGAGCAGCTTGTTTTAGAGAAACGAGATGGCGCTCACGGCGGCGCGCCATACCTCTCCTCAGCGACCGCGCACGAATACGAAACCATTAGCAATTCTACCTTGCTTCTGTGCGATCAGCTGTCGGAAATGCAACTGAGTTTTCGCTAACACACTGTGCTCCAATCATGCTAGATTGAATAATGTGGATTGAAGACGTGTGCAGTAGTTGGCTGCAAAAATAGTGACTGGCATGTTAAGGAATAGAATTAATCTGTGTGGCGAAGTTCGCGGACCGCTGCTGCAACTGTCCGAACGTGTTACCGGCACTTCGTGATGTACGGCTTTCCTAGAGGATACAGAAATTTGCTCATCCGCCAGCCTTGTATCGCTAACCTTCAAAGAAAGGGCTTCATCCCCAGAACGTCGGCAACAGTGAGTACCACTCGTTAAACAATGATAAAGGGAGTAGCGCCGCTTCCTGTCATAGTAAGTTTCGCGCACGTTATCTATACACATCTGTCCAAATGGCAGGAAAACCTACGCCCACTCTATCGCCGACGTATCAAGAATAAGTGAATGGACGCACACTTGAATATGTGCGCACTGTATACACACAATAAATGACGGACTACACCTATGGCGCACCAATGGTCGAAGCTGAATGTTTCGTGACGGTGCACAAGAGTAAGCAAGTTACTAGCTGTAATATATATTTGCTACAAGGTATTACAATGTACAAAACAGCTACGTTTCAAGCCTTGTGCGCAGCAAGAACAAATCTATCGGATTCGGAACTGAGCACACCCGCGAGCGATTAGGCAGAAAATAATGAGATAGTGGCCGCACCGAGGAACTTCACTGAGTCAGAAACTGACAAGCCACTGCTTCAAAATATTTGCCGAATAAAGAACAAAGAGCAAAACACACTAATCCTGACTGAATTCACAATCGCAAATCTTGGAATGCATATTTAGCCCCGCTTTTAGAAGAAGCACCATATAAACTGCCTGCGCCGTTTGGACATAGCTCAATCAGCTCCGAAAGCGCTTTTGCATGTTCTCTGAAGCTGTGAGCAAAGCTTCGTGTCGTCCACCTAGTCACTGTCTACGATATCTCCGAAAACAGAGGTTTTCTAAGCCGCGCCGGCGTCATACACTTCCATTGTAAACGAGGAGGCAACGGAGGCAGTTGAGGCAAGCAATGGACGCGTCACCACGTGACCAAATATGGCAGCGCCCACGGGATCGCCGCGAAAGGGGTCAATATCAGTTCGAAACCAGCAAATCAGTGCATGCAGCTTATATGAAAAACGTAAAGGCCATGAAATGAACAAGTTGAGGACAAATATTTTGATGAATCTTTGTCATTCAAGAACCTTGTTTACATTTTTCTATATATGCAACGGCCAGGAATAAACCTCAATGACGCTATCCCTCGTTGCAATCGATTGCGCAGGAGCAGCTGTGATTCGTCGTGTATTGTAATTACACCGAGATAATACTCGCAGCAGTTAGTACAAATAAAAAGTGGGAGTTCTGCAAAGTATATATTAGAAATGCGAAGATAGAATGGAATATACAAATGCGAAGATACAACTCGCTGAAGGGCAAAAAAAGAGTCGCTGGAAACAAAGTTCACTGCTTGTATACACAAAACCTCACAGTAAGATATTTAAAAATACGTATGAGTCTCCAATAAATCTACGTATTTAAGCAAACGTCAGTGTACATA
The DNA here is from genome assembly GCF_013339745.2 of Dermacentor silvarum. Classification (NCBI taxonomy): domain Eukaryota; kingdom Metazoa; phylum Arthropoda; class Arachnida; order Ixodida; family Ixodidae; genus Dermacentor; species Dermacentor silvarum. The sequence goes on from NC_051158.1 coordinate 169,785,155, forward strand.
ATGCGTCAAATACGACAAATAAACATGTTGCTCAGTCACAGATAGTAAACTTTGAGCACAGAAAGACAGATGATCCTGGCAAGAACATAACTATGATCGCAGAAATCGTGATATGTACTTGGGCCATGCAGCGGTCGCGACAGTGTCATGTGGGTAGAATAATAGAGGAATAATGCATAAATGAGTACGAAAATGTGTAATTTAACTCCCTGCACAACGCGACAATTATTCTGCACCCAAAATTAAAGGAGGGTATTCCTTCGTTTCAAAAAAGAAATAAAAGCAGGTAGCTGAAAAGGAAAGAAAAGGACAAACGAAGGCCACAGATGATGCGTTAAATTTACCTACCCAATATCCGAGTGTTTTTGGTGAACGCCGCGTGGGCCGGGCTTTGAATGAGCAAGGTCGGTCAAAATTGGTTATTGGTACCCTCGTAATTTTTGTATTCGCGTGATAATTGTGATCATGATGCTAACTGCTAGAATAAACGGCGAAAATTTCTGCGGTTTTAAAAGCTAATGAGCGGTCATACGTTTTCATAATTAAGAACTTATAGACCTGAAGAAACAGTGCTTTTTACTTGCGTTGATTTTTGCTGCTTCGCTATCTAAAGGACAAACTTCTCTCGGCGGGAAAGTTGATCGAAGCGGTCACGTTGATGCCGACGTCTCTGTGGGTGTATAGAAGCGCCAGCCTAACCATGCGTTCCACAGACATTGTAGAGCGCAAGTAGTTTTTTAGTAAACTCTTGTTAGAAAATATTCCCTCTGCACTGGCAGTGGTCACTGGAAGGGTGACTATAATCTGGAACAGTTTGTACACATTTAAATAGAACCCGCAGTCGCAAAGAGAGAGGGCATCTATTCCGGAGATAAAAACTAAAACACTCCGTCGATGCCGTTGGCATCCTTGTTTAGGTACCTTGCACAAACAGTAGACTGTCCGATTCCAGCAATATACGTCGTTTCGCCAGGAAGTATGGAGAAGCAGCCTGCTTATGCAACTAGGCTTTCTTTGATAATTTCGCCACAAATTTCTATAATTTGGTTTTGTGCGTCTGGGCTTAAATACGAGGCAATACTGGGGCAACTTTCCAAATGGTTCTTCAGATATGTGTCTCCACAATCAGCTCGCATGCGAAGAAGCACTCTAAAAATGCCTGTATTTTCAGCAGGGGCATTGCTTAAATCCATAGGGCCCCTGTCCCTGGGGCCACGGAGAGCCAGACCTTGTCGCCCGCAAAAAAAAAAAAAAAAAAAAAATCCTGAATAATAGGTCGTTCACTTTCTTCTGTTTTCTCATATTTTACTTTGCCTGCCCTGGTCCAGCTGATCAATCACATTGGGAACGCTTCCTGAAAATGTTTGGAGAAAATTATCAGCTGCTAGCTGACAGTCACGGTGATATTTAGTATTTTCGTGTATGTGGGATATTGCGAGCGCGCGCTTCCATTTATGGAACGGCTTGGACACGAGCGTTCCAGTGCGCGCATGTTGGCCCAAGTTTATAAGAACATTAACCTCATAAAGTTCTAGAATTGAAAATCTTTTAAAGCATGCCTTTGGAAATTTCAGCGCACCTTTCGCGTCAAAAGTTTATGAGAACTTTATACCCATAAAGTTTCGTAATTGAAATCCATGCGCTCCGTATATTCCGCGGCCGCTGCGAGATGCCGCAACGCGCCCGCTCGCTATCGAAAAGCCGTTGAAAGTTTGTGCTCGGATGGGGCTCCTTGCGTTACGTGACTCGAGGTGCAAGGGCGTTGTCACGAAATCCAGCCCGAGTTCGCAATGTTCGTGCCGAAATGTCTTTCCGAGCGTGAAAAGGACATTGTCCATTTCTTTTGTCAACTCAGCATTGGTCGGCATTGTGCAAACAGCATGCAATTTGGCAGCAGTGGCAGCGGTACTTAGAGCGAAAAATACGGTTGGGAAAAAAAAAGACCAACCTGTGGCAGAAGTAGGAGTAGCTTACCGACTTGCTCGCGACCGCAACCGCTGCTGCCAAAAGTGAGGGACAGCGCCAACATAGCTTGCTTATATGTTGGAACTTGTCCGGTAGAGGGCAGAGGCAGCAGACCAGTCACTGTCATGACGAAGTGGTCAGCTTGGCACTGCACGTGTAGAGGTGACAGCCTTTCCTTGCTTCAGCTCATAGATTGTTCCGCATATGCTGTGGCAAAAGTAGGAGTAGATTAGCGACTTGCTTGCGACCGCAACCGCTGCTGCCAAAAGTGAGGGACAGCGCCAACATAGCTTGCTTATATGTTGGAACTTGTCCGGTAGAGGGCAGAGGCAGCAGACCAGTCACTGTCATGACGAAGTGGTCAGCTTGGCACTGCACGTGTAGAGGTGACAGCCTTTCCTTGCTTCAGCTCATAGATTGTTCCGCATATGCTGTGGCAAAAGTAGTAGTAGGTTAGCGACTTGCTCGCGACCGCAACCGCTGCTGCCAAAAGTGAGGGACAGCGCCAACATAGCTTGCTTATATGTTGGAACTTGTCCGGTAGAGGGCAGAGGCAGCAGACCAGTCACTGTCATGACGAAGTGGTCAGCTTGGCACTGCACGTGTAGAGGTGACAGCCTTTCCTTGCTTCAGCTCATAGATTGTTCCGCATATGCTGTGGCAAAAGTAGGAGTAGATTAGCGACTTGCTTGCGACCGCAACCGCTGCTGCCAAAAGTGAGGGACAGCGCCAACATAGCTTGCTTATATGTTGGAACTTGTCCGGTATAGGGCAGAGGCAGCAGACCAGTCACTGTCATGACGAAGTGGTCAGCTTGGCACTGCACGTGTAGAGGTGACAGCCTTTCCTTGCTTCAGCTCATAGATTGTTCCGCATATGCTGTGGCAAAAGTAGGAGTAGATTAGCGACTTGCTCGCGACCGCAACCGCTGCTGCCAAAAGTGAGGGACAGCGCCAACATAGCTTGCTTATATGTTGGAACTTGTCCGGTAGAGGGCAGAGGCAGCAGACCAGTCACTGTCATGACGAAGTGGTCAGCTTGGCACTGCACGTGTAGAGGTGACAGCCTTTCCTTGCTTCAGCTCATAGATTGTTCCGCATATGCTGTGGCAAAAGTAGGAGTAGATTAGCGACTTGCTTGCGACCGAAACCGCTGCTGCCAAAAGTGAGGGACAGCGCCAACATAGCTTGCTTATATGCTGGAACTTGTCCGGTAGAGGGCAGAGGCAGCAGACCAGTCACTGTCATGACGAAGTGGTCAGCTTGGCACTGCACGTGTAGAGGTGACAGCCTTTCCTTGCTTCAGCTCATAGATTGTTCCGCATATGCTGTGGCAAAAGTAGGAGTAGATTAGCGACTTGCTTGCGACCGCAACCGCTGCTGCCAAAAGTGAGGAACAGCGCCAACATAGCTTGCTTATATGTTGGAACTTGTCCGGTAGAGGGCAGAGGCAGCAGACCAGTCACTGTCATGACGAAGTGGTCAGCTTGGCACTGCACGTGTAGAGGTGACAGCCTTTCCTTGCTTCAGCTCATAGATTGTTCCGCATATGCAGTGGCAAAAGTAGGAGTAGATTAGCGACTTGCTTGCGACCGCAACCGCTGCTGCCAAAAGTGTGTCTGAGGCGTGTGTCTCCGTTGAAGGATTTTTAGAATTATTTTTTACTTATCCTGGACATTTGTTCAAAGGAACAATATTCGTTCCTTTTTTGCAAAAGGAAGGTGTGTGTAGGCTTTTCCATGGCTCCGATAGTAGGCGACTTGTTTTTAGACAAGATTAACCGTGAATTGTCCCAACGCCTAGAAGAATCAGGTCAAGTGTCAATTTTTTTTGTAATGTAAGATGTTATTATGTTTTTCGATTGTCGCTTTGAGCACGAAAAACTTTAATGTGATGAAAATGTATCAATATTACGCATGTCTTTATCGCCTTGTTACGACAATTGAAAGGTCATTTTATGTAACTATTAGATTTCTTGATGGGTCATTTGTGTTTACTGATCACCTTACTAGTTGGTTTTAAGACCCTGGGCAAAGCTACTTCTCGCCTTTCATTCTGGCAACTCTATGTAAGTTAAGAGGAGCATAACAGCGATGTGCTTTAACAACTCGCTTTTGAAATACTGCCAATACTGCCTTCAGTTAATGGTAGTAAGTTTGAAGCAGCAAGCTTCACGGCTCATAAAAGCAGGCTACCCTGGCCAAGTGATAGTCTCTGTGGCAGAAGGCCTACTCCGACGAGTACGAGTGAGACATGGTATGTCTAAAACAGCAACTTGCTAAACTTTTGAGAAGGAAAATGCGGTTGTTCCTTACAACCTGTCTGTCTGTCCGTCCGTCCGTCCGTCCTACGCCTGCGGGGCTGGCGGCGCCTACCAACTTGAACCGGCGTGGTTACGGCATCGTCGTCATTCGAGCTCCGTCATCCAACTCTGGCCTCTGATTATCGCGTACTACGTGCGCCGAGCCAGATGACGTGCGTAAGAAGATCTGGGTATGTCGGCTGCGGAACACCGAATGGTGGTTGCCTTCGGACGAACAGCGATTAAAAAGCAAGTTTCCCATCCCAGTGCACGCCAACCCGCTCCTGACGCTCACGAAGAATCCCTTGGAAGACCGCAACTTCATCGAGAAATGCGTCAACTCGGAGATTGTGGTCCACAGAGCTTTACTTGAGCAGATCGAGGATGGCGCACTACTGCGGTACGTCTTGACGCAGTGGAAGGGGAACGCGTTTGTAATGATCGAGCATATAGGCAAACTCACATTCTTTCTGACCCTCAGCATGACCGAATCCACAATGAGCGCCTGATCGAAGTCATCGAGAGAGTCAAACAGCCAGTCGAGGCACCCCGTCGCAGGGTCGATGCCATAGCCAGCTACCTGCAAAATGCTTCGCATAGCTTCGATTCCCATAGTAAGTGGAATCTGCATAACGTTTTATTGCGACAGCAATTATATAGACACTCCATGCGCACTTCTGCAGTCGCCGACGCCTTGAGGTTCCGTACTAAGTCTACGGGCGATAAAATCGTCACCGCGCGCCGTACGTTGTATGTGCGAGAGAAAGCGAGCGAGGGGAGCCGACAATCACGCCTCAATCTGGCACCCGCCAGAGAGGGAGGGATGCTGACAGGAAACGCGCCATCTTCCGTCGTGCGAAAGGCCGTGGGGGGATGGAAAGGAGGAAGGGGGGAGGGCGGAGTTGTTCTCCGGCAGCAACTGCGCATTTCGCGACCGCGCGCATGGGGAACCGACGATCCCGGCGCAATCTCGCGCGTGCAGGGAGGTAGGCAACGCGGAAGGGAGGGGGGGGGGGGGGGCGGTGTTCCATTCTGCCACCTACTGCGTACTTTGTGCGGCCACGCGCACCTTATCTTGAAAGTGGTCTGCAGGCGGCTCATACCTTTGTGCATGCGATGTTCTCGTCGCTCAGTTTTAGTTGAAGTGATAAACAGCATGATCACCTCGCTGACACGCTTCCTAACACCAGCGTTTTGACAGCGAGTGTCCGCGGTCATCGAGTGTGTTGTGTTCATGCTTGCCTGTGCGCGCTGACACCATTCTTGTTAATTTAGTTAGTAAGCGAGTATTGCCAAGGTTATACCGCCGATCAAACTGCTATCCTTATTTCTTATAGTTGTCTACTAATTTGCTATCGCAATCGATGTTTCGCCTTTCGGGCGAAACTGCGGCTCTTATTGTTCCAACATGTGGGGACTCAGCTCACCGCCTCTGTCGAAAACACAAATTGACCATCTGCCGTGCTGATATTTTCCTGATTTATTGTGTGCAGACCACCTGATTCATTTATATGCCACTTTTGTAAATAACGAATTCGGTTGTTCTCCGGGGGCTCTCTCCTGGGCGAGTGGAGCACTGCTCAAAATTATTCGTTTTGACGTGAGGGTACGGAATGTTGTATGAATTCTCGGCAGGCCTTTTTGTTCGCACTTCTCTCGAAAACTACATTTTTCTCCGTTTAAGGGCGGTCACACGCCCTTTCCTGGAGGGTGTATGACCGCACTTAGAGGAACAAGAATGTAGCTTCCGGACAAAAGTTTTCTTCAAAAACATCTTTGCAATTGGGTAGCCTACTTATTGAATCTCGCAAAATTTTTGGCTCGGCATACGGCAGTGTAAGGTGGTCTAGTTAATTCAGTTTGCAAAACCGCAATGGGCATATAGCCATCGACAACCGAATTCTCGCAGATGATTTTGAGCGAACACGCCCTAACGACACAATCCCGCTGCCTCGGGTACGCTTAGCCCTTGTACTGCCCGGAACACTTGTTTTGCAACTACGCGGTGAGCGTGAGATTCAACGTTCTGGCACTAGTTGTCAGTACGAATCTTGCAGACTGTGAATTCAAATGTTTTTATTTAGATGCTCAATTCTGCAAAAATATTACACACACCTAGGATTAGCAGTTACCCCGAATAAAATGTCGTGCAGAAGGACATCAAACAAGTACGGTCTGCCTACTGGTTTGCATATATAAAAATATACGCCAATTTGCCATATGTAAATGAAGCTGCGTAAGACCACAGGTTGGTTTGTTGAGCCTTATACTAAAGGCTCTATGCGTAGCGTACACGGAACAAGACACAAGCGCGACACAGAATACGAACACACACATGGCCCTTTCAACAATTTCAATGCTAGCGCCATTCGTGTTTCTGCCACTCTTTTGTCCTGTGTCGTGCGCGCTACGCATAAGGCCTTTAGTATGCCATCGACACAACGCGTTTTAGAAAGGCTATATAAGAAATTTAACATTGCCGAGTTGCCACTTTTCTTTACCGAAAAGTAGTGAAACAGAATTACTGAGGCGTTTTTTTTTTTTTCTTGTTCTATTTTGCGGCTGGGTCATCATTCAGTTTGAGCAGGAACTTAAATGCAAACTATCGTATAATAGCGCTACCTCAACTCCATTTTATTTTCTTAAAATCACGCAGGCAGCGCAGCGTTTAAAGGCGCTACCCCACAGGTTACTTACGAGTTTGCATCGCGAATAAATCATTACTTGTGGTGCAGGCTGTGGTAATATGTTTAAAAATTGTTTTATAGCGTTCTCGTGCAAACTGCTGCGTTACTCTCCAATGCTGCTGCTGCTGCTGATGGTAATAAAAACATAACTTGGTGCTAAAGACGCAACACCTTTAGTTTAAGGCGTTTTGCTGGCACAGATTCAGGGATTCCTCGAGTGCTTGTCTGCTATCTAAGCGTACACTGACGCAGCTGGCCGCGCAGCAACGTGCCGAGTGAGACACGTATTGCAGCCGGCGCTCCCGACGCCTTGGTGTTAAGCACCACGTGGTTAACGCTACGCGGTGATCAACGTCCACACTGTCACCAACTCACGAAGGCATAGGGTTCCTCGATGCGTGCGCCCCCCTCCGCCGCCGTGGAGGGTGGAGACAACCGCGTCGTCTGCTACGGCGTCCGCCATTACGATGCCCTCTCCGCAGGCAGCCTATAGCCAGGATAGGCAGCAAGCGCTACTTTGCGTAGCTGCACGTAGAGTTCGTTAGGTAAAACGTGTGGTACTTTAACGATATGACGAGAACAAAAAGTTTTCGCATCGGCAGCTTGAAGGTCTCCGATTTACGTTCTGTAATCTTTATTTTTAGAGCGGAATTTGCAGCCGGTCTCGCTGGCAGCGGAAGGCTACCATCCAAGCCAGCTGCGTAAACACCTTAAGATAGCATCTTGTTCGGCTATATGTTGGTTAAACGTGCGAAACACACACACACACACACACACACACACACACACGAGTCCCATCGCATTTCGTTGTGTGTGTTTTGTGCCTTCAACAAAATTGTAAAAAAACATTCGTGTTTTCGAATCAGCCATCAGCTACCCCATTTACGGACTGCATGCTGTAATGCAGGGTATTCTGCATTTTTTTTATTTCGTTTACCGTCCTGTAAATGTGCAGATGGGTAAAAATTGTTGAATACATGTCAGATCATTTGGTGCTCTACATGTGGCTTTTGTGGCATTAAATCATGGCTCTCATGCAGACATTGACTATGAAACCTTGTTGAGCATGTTTTCCGCAGCAATACAGCGTAGACCAATAATTGTTATAAAGCGGCCGGTCATCGATACCTTTAAAATAAAGCGGCCACACGGCTTCTCAACGTAGAGGAAACAAAATGCATTCAATAGATAGTGATTCCTCGTGTCGTATATTGTTTATGTGGTTGAGATTTTTTCAAGAACAAGCGCTACAACTCATTGCAAATTAACTGCAGCGCATGTCTTGCTTCCACTCCCACTGATTCTCGCGGCTTCGAGCTGGCGTAGGTGAATGCGTAGCCTTAGTCGTGCATAACTTGATATCAACATGTTTTCCAGAGAACCCTTATGTCGCTGGCACGTCTGTAGATTGCACTTGGCCCTCTTGATTAAATATTCTGTGACAACTTTTAGGGGGGACTTCAGGGTGAACAGGTTTTCTGTCCAGGATGTGATCCCCTTGAAGTGTTCTTCACGGGATATGAGCGTGCTCATAACCTCACCGCTCGGATAACGCAAGTTACTACCATCTTGAGCATACTCTTGCAATGCAGGTAAATATGCATGCTCATGGCTCGCCGAGCCCTGCATTGCAGCCCTGCACTGCTCGCAGTCCGTTATTTTCAAAATTCCGTTCACAAGAAATCCACCAATATGGTGCAGAACGCTGCACTCAATTGAAGTCAGTGTTTCAATGAAAAGAATTTCTGCATCATCGATTTCCACTTCAACATCTCCGCCATACTCTCGTTTTCCTTGTGAAATCATGTCAGCCAGATACTCGGAATCAGGCGCGTAGCTAGGGGGGGGGGGGGGGGGGGGCTGATGGGGCTTCAGCCCCCCCCCCCCCCGAAATTTTTTCGTGCTGTCATGCACCGCCGACCAAAACAACCACCGGCGCCGGGTATCATTCTGCATTTTGTCTACGTCTTTTTGACACTCGAAAAGACATTTTGGCGCAAAAATTGCGAACTCGGACTGGATTTCGTGGCAACGCCCATGCACCTGGAGTCACATAACGTAAGGAGCCCCAGCCGAGCACAAAGTTTCAAGGGCTTTTCGATAGCGAGCGGGCGCGTCGCGGCATCTCGCAGCGGCACTGAAATCTACGGAGCGCATGGATTTCAATTCCGAAACTTGATGGGTATAAAGTTCTCATGCACTTTTGACACGAAAAGTGCACTGACATTTCCAAAGGCGTGCTTCTGATTTTTAATTCTGGAACTTTCTGGGTTTAATGTTTTTATAAACTTGGGCCAACTTGCACGCACTCGAACGCGCGTGCCCAAGCCATTCCAGAAATGGAAGCACGCGCTCGCAATCTTCCACACACACGAAAATATTAAACATCACCGTGACTGTCAGCTGCCAGCTGACAATATGATAATTTTCTCCAAACATTTTCAGGAAGCGCGCCCAATGTCATCGATGAGCTGGGCCAGGGCAGGCAAATTAAAATAAGAGAAAACAGAAGAAATTTCACGGCCTATTAAGTTTGAGACAGTTCTTTTTTGCGGGTGGCAAGGTCTGGCTCCCTGTGGCGATAGGGACACTGGTCCTATGGATTTAAGCAAAGCCCCCGCTGTAAATACTGGTATTTCCAGAGCGCTTCTTCGCATGCGAGCTGATTGTGGAGATACATATCTGAAGAACCATTTGGAAAGTTGCCGCAGTAATGCCTCGTATTTAAACCAGATGTACAAAACCAAATTATAGGAATTTGTGGTGAAATTATCAAAGAAAGCCTACATGCAAAAATGAACACTGCAGGCTGCTTCTCCGTACCTGCTGACGAAACGACGGATATTGCTGGAATCGAACAGATTACTGTTTGTGCAAGGTACGTAAACAAGGATGTCAACGATATCGAAGGAAGGAAGGAAGAAAATAAGAGGTGAAAGGCAGAGCTAGAGGTTAACCAGGTTGAGTGTCCGGTTGGCTACTCTGCACAGGGGGATGGGGTAAGGGCAGAAAAGATTAGAAAACAAAAGAAGATTAAAAATAAAAGAAAAAGAAACGTCTCAGTCTGCACATTCTATAGTTTTTCACTAAGTCCTGTTTCTTTTTAAAAGCGTACTAGCGCTTTTAAAGCAGTTCGTTCCGACGTCGGCTGGGACCAGGGACCAAGAATTGTGGCTTCCGTGAGAGGACGGCTGTCTACCTTGTCGAGCATGGTGCTGAGGAAACGATATCGAAATGTTAGGTTTTAGCACAGGAATAGATGCCCTCTCTCATGGAGACTGCAGGTTATATGTACATGTGTACAAACTGCTGCAGATTCTAGGCACCCTTTCAGTGCCACTGCCAGCGCAGAGAGATTTTCAAACATGAGATTACTAAAAAAAAAACCACTTGCGCTTTACAACGTCTGAGGAACGCATGGTTATCCTGGCGCTTCTATACACCCACAGAGACGTCGCCATCAACGTGTCCGAAGTTATTGAACGCTTCGCTAAACCTCTCCGATGAGTGAAGTTAACGTTTAGATAGCGAAGCAGCAGAAATCAATGCCTGTAAAAATATATGTTCCTTCACGTTCCTATATAAGCTCGTAATTATGAAAACGTATGACTGTTCATTAGCTTTTAAAACCACAGAAGTTTTCACCGTTTATTGTAACAGTTAGCATGATGATCAGAATTATCCTGGGAATACAAAAATTGCGGGGACATCAATAACCAATTTTGACAAACCTTGCTCATTGAAAGCCCGGCACACGCGGCGTTTCCCAAGAACGCACTCGGATGTTAGGTAAATCAACTTGCCGCATCATCTGTGGCTTTCGTTTGTCCTTTTCTTTCCTTTTTAGCTACATGTTTTTACTTCTTTTTTAAAACGAAGCAATAGCCTTCTTTGATTTTGGGTGCAGAATAATTGTTGCCGCTGTGCAGGCAGTTAAAATACGCATTTTCGTATTGATTTCTGCATTCTTTTTCTATTATTCTCGCCACATGGTGCTTTCGCGATCGCAGCATGGCCCAAATGCATAACACGATTTCTGAGATCATAGTTTTGTTCTTGCCCGGATCGTCTGTCTTTATACTCGTATGCGTGAAGTTTACTATATGTGACTGCGCAACATGTTTATTTGTCTTGTTTGACGCATTATATACAGTGGCGTTTCCTTAGATACGTAGATTTATTGCAGACTTATACGTATATTTAAATATCTTGTTGCGAGGTTTTGTGTATACAAGCAGTGAACTTGTTTTCATGCGACACTTTCTTACCGTTTATCTTCGCATTTGTATATTCCATTCTATCTTCGCATTTCTAATGTATATTTTGCGGAACTTCTGCTTTTTATATGTACTCGTTGTTGCAACTATAATTTCGGTGCAATTACAATATACGACCGGTAACATCTGCTCCTGCGCAATCCATTGCAACGAAGGACAGCGTCATTGAGGTTTTTCCCTGGCCGTTGGATATGTACAAAAATGTAAACAAGGTTGTTAAATGACAAAGATTCATCAAAATATTTGTCAACTTGTTCATTTTATGGCCTTTACGTTTTTCATACCAGCTGCATGCACTGCTTTGCTGGTTTCGAACTGACAGAGTTCTAAATTTCGCGTGATATTTTCTTTACTTATTAGATAGACGAAAAAAAACGCGGCAGCATTGATACCAGCTATTACTGCCACAATTTTTGGGACATACGAAGCTATTCTTTTATGAAACAAACACATAATTTACTTGTCTTGACTGTGCGTAGCGTTAAATAATTCGTTTTCAGCACCTAATATACAATGGCATTGGCAATGGCAATGCAGTTATTATTCATGTATTTGATGCCTCGACAACTTGTATAAGGAGGAGGCCGCGTTGCAACTTGAGCCCCCCCCCCCCCCCCCCCCGAAAAAAATTTCTGCCTACGTCACTGCTCAGAACCATCTGTCCCATAACTCGAGGTTGCTGGCGTGTGCAAAAATTGACTGACACACACGAGCTTTAAAGCGCATTTCATGTCGTACGCGTTTGGAACGGGTTTCCTTGGCGGACAACATAAAAAAGATTGTCCAGGCAGTCCTGCAGAAGTCTCCCAGTTAGGAAGAACTTGTAATCATCCGTTTTAAGCAAAGCATCTTGCAAACGAAGGACCACTGTCGTTGCAATCATGAGGCCTGCTTGTGAGGGCTTCCACCGTGATGCGCTGCCCATCTGCATGCCTTGTATCGTTTCCAATGCCAAGCGCAACGTGTCCAGGGCTGCGTGGTACTTTGCCATGTCTCGACAACTAAGTGCGACAGACGGATGTCGTGAGGACATCAGTTTGTACCATTTAGCGATGAGCTCCAGGAACCATGCTGTAATTTCAGCTTCTGGTTCGAGCACTTTCTCTATAATCAGGCACCGAATGGCAGCTGGAGATTCTTTGAAAAAATTGCACCACTATGCCGACCTTCATTTTGGTGAAGTGGCCTTTGCTGATGTGCACTTCTGAAAGTTTGGGTGCAATTTTCAGCTCTTTTTCGGAGTCATACTCTACGACAGCACGCACGTGCTCGAGTTTCACTTTGCTTGAGGGTTAACCATGGTGGCAGACAGTTGCATCGCTCAGTGTAAAATCAATAGAGTTCAAAAGCTGACCTCGAATATTTTTGATCACGTGTGCGGCATCTGCAGTGAAAAAGAGTTCCTTTCCCTCAAGTACAGGATTAGGGACTGAGCCCACCGTGTTAGAATTCCTGTGACTAGAAATGCCAAACTCGCGCCACATCGCTCTGTTGGAAGCTCTCATGTCGGAGGTCACCACAACCACTTTCAGAGAAATATCTGCGCAAATATTCACGATTTCTAGCACAGAATTCTTCAGCAGACAGCCGTCGACAGAGCTTCCAGTGAAATGGTATGCAATAACCTGTTTCCACCTTGAGTTCAATCCTCCGACCAAAAACACCAAGCAATGACAGGCAGGTTCATCAGGTTCTGCTGGGAGTGTTTTTCCTACAAACACGACGTATTCAGTTAGTGCACTGTGGCACGCAACACCCGGGCATATTGCCCTAGAAGACGCCGCATACGTGTCTCACTCAACCAGCCGCGACGATGCGTGGAGAGCGCAATGGCGGCCGCCGGTCGAAAGGCGGCATTCACCCCTTCACAGAATGACTCCACCCTCCACGGCAGCGGAGGGGGGCGCACGCATCGAGGAACCCTACGAAGGGACCGGTGAACGCACCGCCAAACGGCGAAACTTACGCAATAATATACGGGCTGATACTTCAACGAGCAACGGCCACCGATTACGCATCCTGGCCGTTTACGCATCCCTGCAACACCGCCTCTTGGTGTTGCAGGGAACCGAGCCTGCGTCACTTGATCGAACTCTTTTGTCTGATTAGTGCAAGCGCATGCGACGTCACGTGCGCTTCCAGTAATGCCAAAGTCCGCGCTGAGGACAATGACAACGCCGCGTAACTGAGGCACGCGCTAAGAAAAGCCAACGCTCTAAAACTTCTGAATACATTTTTTTCTGCAGGAACCGACGGCAGCACGCGTGTGAATCGTGCACTTACACAAGCAAAAGGAAGTCGAACTTGCGTTGACGCAAGCGGACAATGGACACCATATTGGCAAATGCGCTGAAGTGTTGTAAGAAGTTCAAGACGCTCGGCAAGTTCAGGGGTCACAAAAGAGGTGCGCCGTCAAGGAAATTATGTGTGCGACGTCAAAGAATGCCGACAAGATCTTCACAAAAAATCTCTTCTTATCAGGTAAGTGAAATTATAGTTTAGAGTAACCGAAACGTTTTAACTAGTGCTGTGCGCATATCAAAATTTTGGGTGCGAAGCGAATTCGAATATTAAAGTTTGCGTGCGAATCGAATATTATTCGAATACTTCCAAGTTAGCTTACTGAAAAAAAATGTACTGCAAAACATGGCCAAAAAATCAAATTTATTGAACAACTAGTTTACTCCCACACAGATGTTCCTAGGAAAAAGAACAGTAGAATACAGCTGTTCAACAGAATGGATGGCTATAAGTTAAATCACAGAATGTTATGGAGGAAAGCGAGCTGCTCAACATGTCCTGGAAGTAGACATGCTCTCTTGCTAGTAACTGCGCCGGACACTGAGAACAGGCCCTCGCTAGACACGCTTGTGGCAGATACGGTCAGGTATTGCCTTGCAAGATGAGTCAGCAAAGGGTAAGCTCTCACACCTTGCTCCTGCCACCAGCGACACGGGTCTTCCTTTCGGTGCAGAGTCACATCATCGGCTTCTGCTTGAGCTTGTGGTGGTAAATGCTGTTGCTGGCTTAAAAGGGTGTAAAAGTTCTTCCACAAGGAGAACTGGGTTTGTGTGTATCATTTAGGAGCGCTGCGATTTGATCTTTAGCGACTGAAACCGTTACAGTATTTATTTTCCGGAACTTCGAATAGTAAAAGTTCGGCGCGAATCGAATAGCAAGCACTATTCGCAAAATATTCGTAAGTTGGAACATTCGCACACCGCTAGTTTTAACCAATAGCCTGACTCTCCACAAGCTAACTTTAACAACAATTTTCTGAGGCTCCGGAATTATACCGACCCGGGAACATAGTTAATCATTTTACAGAGACTGTTTTTCGCTGCTAAACACTGCACAACGCAATCGCTCAGGGCGCAAGGTACGGCTTCATGAATCGGAACGTTTTCGAATGATGCCATCGATTCTGTAGCGACAAAATTTTGTCTAATTAAGATTGCGGGCGGACACATATAGCGGCGTCCACTACCAAGTTACACGAGTACCACAGGTTACTCTAGCATGCTCGATGACGTATGCATGAATTGTCGAGGCGCTTACCGTAGGTCACATTTCCATGATTGACGATGGCGCTCACGGCTATCGTTGTTCTTGGAGTGTTAATTATTTTTCTGTGTTTAATTTCTGCCAATAAAGAGCCCCATTTTAAGGCGAACCATTCTTGGTGAATACTCCCAGACTTTCCTGACCGTGGTTGATGAGCGCTTTGTGGTGCTGCTGCTGCCGTACTGCCGAATTGCGCGTACTGAGGTCAAAAGAAGGTTTCAGCAAGAGTTCCGAAAAGTCGAAAGACGAACACAAACCACCCTACACCGGAGAATGGGGAACATGATTTGAAAGAAACTGATATATATATATATATATATATATATATATATATCAGTTACATGTGACGGCCTATATACAGGGTGTTTCACCGAACACTTTCAAAAATTCTTAAAGGTTGCCTGTGGCAGATGGCACAATACTTCATGAGCTGGCCTACTCGAAGAGGCGGACATTACTGGCACAAGAAATTGAAATGCCTCATCGATTAATTAAAAAATTACTAATTAAGTTTTTCGCTAATTACCTGATGACCCATATTGCAATTTACAAATTGTAGCCGTGGAGTTCGCAAGGCGGATCCACTTTCTTTCTTTCTTTCTTTCTTTCTGTGGGTTTATTAAAGGCAAATTCGGTACAAAATTGCCTTGGGAGACACGGCTAAAGGCTGAGGAAATGCCTGACTTGGCCGTGCCACCCTGGCAGCAAAGCAGGGACATGATGCAGTGGGAAAAAGACAAAAAAAAACACAATAAATGCATGTTTATGCTGTACAGGTCAAAACAGAAAAGCGAGTTGATTGTACATACAAGTAATCGGTGTCCGCATGAGAGAAATCGCAGTACTAAACAAAATTGTGAAAGGCACTATTAGCACTATTGCACAGCTATAAGGAACAACATGTCAAAGTGTTAAGGTACGTCAAGTTTTTTAGGCATCGTGAGAACGTTCGTATTCTTCAGCTAGTAGTTCTCTTGTTATTCTTTTAAATGCTTTAGATGAAGTTCCACAGTCCAGTAAATGTAGTATGGTTGGGTATTGATTAAGCATGTCTGGTATTTGATAAGTTAATCGTTGGTCTCCGTAGTTGGTGCGTGATCGAGGTTTGTATATTAAGCTTGGAACGAATTCTCGGGATGACACCAGTTTCGAGATATTAATTCCCGAACTTTTTGAAGAAAACGCCGTTTTATGCATTGAAGCACAAAGTTAACTGGAACGCCCAGGCATTCCGTCGGGCACTTTGAAAATTATTATCTCGACACTGGTTCAGTCCTGAGAATTTGTTCCAAGTGGATACACCTTAATTACACAATAATTACACACCTACACCATAATTAGTAGATTGAAAGATGTGCCGTAAAATAAATAATTAAAAAGGTAATTAGCGTAATTATGGTAATTATCCAATTAAGTATTTCGATTTCTCGTGGAAGTAATGGCCGCCTGATCAAGTAGTTTAGATCAAGGATTACAATTGTGCTATCTGCCACAGGCAATCTTTAAAAACAATTTGGTGCAGCTAAAATGAAACACCCTGTACAATGTAAAAAAGACCCCTTGTACAATTTATTTCATATTGCTTTAAATGTTTTTTGTTGGAAGTTCAATAGGAAGCGATTATTCAAACTATTCATTCTGGATTTGAAGTGCGGTGCGCGTGGAACTGCACAGAAGTCCTGTACTCATATTATTGTCATGCTCTTTCAAAATTTCACTCTAAATTGATGGAGACATCTTTGTTGTCACTGAGGGCGGAAAACAAGCTTAAAGTGCGTTTGGAATTCTTTGAGATTGCGTGAAAATCCAGGATGCACAAGCAACATGGCAATTTACTACACATATCAACTATGCCTGTGTTTTGTTTCTTCGCTCTCTCTTTCTCTGTCTTTGCACTCTTTCCAACCCCTTTATGCCCCACCCCAGTGTAAGGTAGCAATCCGGAAACTCACTTCTGGTTAACCTCCTCGCCTTTCCTCTCTCGCTCTCTCTCTCTCTCGATACTACACATACCAAATAGACAGTTGCTCACCAGCAACTACATTTTTGGGAGGAGGTCCGAAAAGCCGCAGTTTTCCAGTGGAATGAATGCCCGGGGACTCCGATCGCGCATCGCCGATTTGCGACGATTCGTTTACGCCAGCAGATTTCCCATCATCATCATGCGCGAGCCAAACTTATCGAACTCAATCAAGTTATCTGGCTATGAATCATTTATATCGTCAACTAGTGGTGAAAACAGCAAGGTTACGGAGTTTATTCGCCGTGACCTCACTTACATTCTTCAGCCTGTGCCGCCTCTTGACGATAACCAATACGTATGCTTAACAGTAAAGAAGAAAAGACTTACCATCACTGTTGTGGGTGCCTACCTATCACCATCAAGTAGATTTCATTACAAAAGTATACGAGACATCCTGTCAAAATCTCCTGATGTATGGATTATTATCGGGGATTTCAATGCTCATCGTACACTCTAGAGACATACGAAAATAAAAGCGAAAGGCAGAGACTTGTTATCATTTGCCTCTGACAGCGAGCTCTGGGCTTTAAATGACGGCAGTCGTACATTTTACGTGAAGCTTTATAGGCTCACTTGTGTCGGGGTCGGTGTACACGGAAAACTATCATCAGCATTGGCTCGGGCGTCGTCTTCTTCAGCAGCTGGCTCAATGGCGCCCCTCGGGTTGCGTTCGTGCTCGTGCCCAGCACGCGCTCGTGCCACTGCTCCCGCGTTCGTCGTCGTCGTTTTCTTCCAAAGATGGCTGTCTTGCCGCTCATAATTATAACGTAGAATTTCACTTCTCTTCTGTCGTCGTAATGAGGAGGCCGCGTTTACGGGGGTATGAGCCATCCGGTGTGTTACCGTGACGGACAGATTTAATTTTTAAGCAATTTAATTTCAAAGAATCGCAAGCGGCAAGGCGGGCGAATGCTGCTAACCACGTCGCCGAGCAAACTCGAGTCATCGATCGCAAGCGACAACATCGACGAGCAGCGAATCGTACAACGCAACGGAAGGAAAAGTTGCACGAAAGGGAAGGAGAAGTAGTAGGTCGGGTATACACACGACAAGCTTCGCTTACCCCCGTTTTTTCGGCAGGGAAAGGGCCGGATAATGATTTTTTACGCGGCTCCACATACAGCTTGACTTGGCCTTCGTCTAACGAAGTCCCGTCAGGCGTACTAGGTGGTTTACGGACATCGAAATGCGCGGGAGTGACCATATTCCCACGTATGTCAAAATCAGGACTGTCCTCTTCGAAATGATACAATCCAAAGAGTGGACTGGCCCAAATTCCAGTCATTTATGGAAGACCTATGTCTGGGTAATTTATTCCATAATTTGGAAGACCCAATCAAGACCACAGTGCAAGACAATACGCGTACTCTATTGTGCTCTTCGAAATTCATTGAATTTGATATAGAATTAGAGACACTTCGAGCAATCTGGCGACGTACCGAACATAGATACCACCGCACGTAGTGAATGTACGATTTACGGACTTCTAGACGCCTTGTTACGTCTCAACCTGGTCCAAAGTATACCTTGAACGTTTACCACGAGGCAGCTCCTTTAATCAGCGTCGCCCAGACGGCGACAGTGGTCGACACCGCTGACAATCGTCCCAAATTGGGAGTGCGTGCCTTTGGATGTTGCCCCGAGGCAGCCCCTTTCATCAGCGTCGCCCAGACGGCGACAGTGGTCTACACCGACGGTGAAGGCTGACAAGCGTCCCAAATTGGGAGTGCGCGCCTTTGGATGTTGCCCCGAGGCAGCCCCTTTCATCAGCGTCGCCCAGACGGCGACAGTGGTCTACACCGACGGTGAAGGCTGACAAGCGTCCCAAATTGGGAATGCGCGCCTTTGGATGTTGCCCCGAGGCAGCCCCTTTCATCAGCGTCGCCCAGACGGCGACAGTGGTCTACACCGACGGTGAAGGCTGACAATCGTCCCAAATTGGGAGTGCGTGCCTTTGGATGTTGCCCCGAGGCAGCCCCTTTCATCAGCGTCGCCCAGACGGCGACAGTGGTCTACACCGACGGTGAAGGCTGACAAGCGTCCCAAATTGGGAGTGCGTGCCTTTGGATGTTGCCCCGAGGCAGCCCCTTTCATCAGCGTCGCCCAGACGGCGACAGTGGTCTACACCGACGGTGAAGGCTGACAAGCGTCCCAAATTGGGAGTGCGTGCCTTTGGATGTTGCCCCGAGGCAGCCCCTTTCATCAGCGTCGCCCAGACGGCGACAGTGGTCTACACCGACGGTGAAGGCTGACAATCGTCCCAAATTGGGAGTGCGTGCCTTTGGATGTTGCCCCGAGGCAGCCCCTTTCATCAGCGTCGCCCAGACGGCGACAGTGGTCTACACCGACGGTGAAGGCTGACAAGCGTCCCAAATTGGGAGTGCGTGCCTTTGGATGTTGCCCCGAGGCAGCCCCTTTCATCAGCGTCGCCCAGACGGCGACAGTGGTCTACACCGACGGTGAAGGCTGACAAGCGTCCCAAATTGGGAGTGCGCGCCTTTGGATGTTGCCCCGAGGCAGCCCCTTTCATCAGCGTCGCCCAGACGGCGACAGTGGTCTACACCGACGGTGAAGGCTGACAAGCGTCCCAAATTGGGAGTGCGCGCCTTTGGATGTTGCCCCGAGGCAGCCCCTTTCATCAGCGTCGCCCAGACGGCGACAGTGGTCTACACCGACGGTGAAGGCTGACAAGCGTCCCAAATTGGGAGTGCGTGCCTTTGGTTGTTGCCCCGAGGCAGCCCCTTTCATCAGCGTCGCCCAGACGGCGACAGTGGTCTACACCGACGGTGAAGGCTGACAAGCGTCCCAAATTGGGAGTGCGCGCCTTTGGATGTTGCCCCGAGGCAGCGCCTTTCATCAGCGTCGCACTGACGGCGACAGCGACCGACACTGGCCATGAAGAGTTAACCGGATTGAGGCGAGAGATCAACTTCCAGGAATTGCTACCGTGGGAGCGACAACGATCTCGGTTCCCAGAAGACCACGCACTGGCAGCAAAGGCGAGGGCGAGGATACAACAGTAGAGGAGGAGTTGGGTGAACAATGCAACCCCTCTGATTGGTCGCACCAAGGTCAGTAGATTCCCCAGTCGAGTCTCCTAGGGAAGACGAAGGGATTAAAAGCGGAGACCGATGGTGCAGTGCGACAGGGGGTTGACGTGACTTGATACGAACTGAGACGTTGAATGTGCTCCTGATGGAGTGGGCTTGCGTACCCGGGTCCAGTGTACATAATGTAAATTAAATCAGTTTCCTTATTTCTACTACCGGATATACTCCTCAGTGGGCTTGGTGGATTCCTTGCCCAAACGCCACCGAGAGCTGCAACAGCCTACAAAAGAAGATCGAGCACCACTTAGATAAGATGGAGTTACAACGCTGGAATGCTTTTTGTGAATCGCTAGACCCTCGTAAGCCTCTATCGCACTTATGGTGGACCGTGCGAGGGCTGAGGACATGATCTCGTGGAAAGTGAGGAGCGAGTCCCTGTAGATCCCGGCGTCCCCGCCTACGAATCCGCCGGGACCGTCGCGGTGAGCGAAACCTTGCGCATGGTCATGGGCAAACTCATTGGCGTTCTGAACATCAGGATGCACGTTGGCCCCCATGTGGGCCGGGAGCCATTTTGTAGTGTGAAACCCGGCGGCTCCCTCGCTGTCGAGGATGGCCGCTGCCTCCCACGAGATCGAACCCGAGTCGACACCCCTAGCTGCGGACCGCGAGTGAGATGGGACATGGTCTATTCCCGCTGCAGCCACGCTAGACTGTAAAGCGTCCCATTTTCGCCAACGTAACGTACTGCGCCGCGCGTGAATCGCGTCCACGTTACGCCGGACTATATCCACGCCTTTAACTTGCCCACCCAAAAGCGCTCTTCTTCTCCGAGCGGAGACAGAAGGCATGGAGGCTCCATTCGTTGAACGTAGACAACAACATGCAGAAAACCGGCTTGACTCGGAAAATACTTCGCATAAAAATGGCAGCCATTACACTCTGTGAATGTGGGTTACCAGCGGAGCTGTTCTTCGGCCAGTACGCACTTCACGCGGCCTCCTCATAACAGCGCACGCAACATACTAGCCACTTCTAACACCGTGATACTAGCTGCCTGTTATGTTCTTTGCGCAGGCGCGGAAATGCAGCAAGTGGCTGGTTAGCAACCCTGTCACAACAAATGACCGATGCGCGCTATGGTCATTAGCGCTCCCTCGGCGCTTCCAAGCCGAGCAGCTGGTTAAGTCAGGAGCTGGGGTAGCTGTAAAAACCGCATCACGTTCACGCTTCAAGACATCTCGAACGTTACCGATCACCATCAAATCGTTCTCGAACCACAGTCCGTCGCACATCACACAATTGAATCCGAAATTTCTGTCCAGAAAGGCCTTCCGAAATTTCGCATACGCACCCTTGTGCTCGTCCAAATTACTGGTGTGGTACCTGCGTCGCTTCGCCGCTTCACGGCACCCGTCTTCCTGTCGAGCCACTACGGGCGGGCTCTCGATCTTCGCTGTTACTCGCCGCCCGTTTCCTAGCTGTCCTCTTGCAGCACCAGGTGCCAGCCTTACTGGTTTGCTCCGCCTCCTCATCATGGCGGCGTTATGTAGTATTAGGCGGTTTCTTAGCTTTCTTCTACGTCACTTCCTGCGAGTGCTAATGGTGGCGTTTTTTTTTCTTTCAGTTTCGGTATAAAAAACATCCGATAACACCTAAGCACTTCTTATATAAGGAGTTTTGAAGGCGAAAGCATTACTATCCAATATTGAACGCCGCTGAGCGGTCCTTCGAGTTTCGGGCTGCGAGTAATGTTTTCGTGTTTTGCTGCGGGGAATGTTATCCAGTTTTGTGATTAATTGGTGCGGGTTACTTTTTACACATATACACTAAACTGCGTCTAATTATGTTTAAGTAGGCAATCTGAGATCGCTCATTATAAAATAAATCCGCTGTCTTTAATATACCGCTGAAGTTGCCGACGACATTGTCCTCCTTGCCTAAGACGGCATAGATGTTCATACGCCCGTTGCATTGAGGTGCTTCCTGAATGTCTTCTGTATTTTGGATGACGCTGATATTCCGCTTCATGGTCGATTTTCACACGTAACCATACACAGTCAGGTTTTACCAGTCGGAGAGCTAGATGTCCTGTAATTTACTGTTTCTTGTGTTGCTTGTCAAAGCTTTTCTTTCCTTCTTTATTCTCATTGTATTCTGATATACACAGTTGAAAAGCAGATCGACTATTGGAGCTGGACACTTTCTTTATTTTATAGAGCAGTTACATACACGTTGGATTATGTGGTGCTTTATGTGGTGCGATGGGACTAGAAAGTATGAAGTTGGTTGACTCTCGACAAGGGTTATTGGAGATTGCAAAGGAGCCTGTCCTCATGGAGTGGACGTAGGTGGTATGGTGTCCATAATGATGACCATGCGTTGTAGGATATATTCCGCACGCTATATTCTTCTAAACTATGAGCTCTCTCACTAACATTCTACATTAGGCCAGATAAGAGTACAGCAGCTGAGATGGCGCTAAAGGACGTCTACTTAACTCTCTCAAAAAGCGCAAATAATTTACCAGGTAATGATCCCTCAATACATCAAGAAAAGAACAATGGATAATATGCTGTGCCAATAAGGTGATGAATAAAG
The DNA here is from genome assembly GCF_013339745.2 of Dermacentor silvarum. NCBI lineage: Eukaryota > Metazoa > Arthropoda > Arachnida > Ixodida > Ixodidae > Dermacentor > Dermacentor silvarum. Next base: position 169,807,623 of record NC_051158.1, read on the forward strand.
ACCGGGTGTATAAGCGCTATACTTTAGCATCTCCAACTCAACTACAGCTATCTTTTAAAGCATATATAGGGGCCAAATACTCTCCTTTACGTCATGCATAGGCTCAATAAATATAAACTTCTGCTGTCGAGCTTCGGAGAAATCATGATTCTCTGAGCAACACACAACCCCTGTTTTGTCAAATGCATTTTACTTACTCGATGAAATGGAATGATACAGGTTACGCAGGTTGCGAGATTAATCCTAAATTTAGTTTGACTAGACACAATGATAAAATTGCGAAAGCAGTGACAAACAAGCACCATATCAAGGAGGCATCTTTTACTCTGAGTATTGGTTTGTATATTCAGAAAAGGAACGCTCAACATACACTGAATTGAAGGGCACATATTTGTACTTCAGAAAGTTCGATGACCGAAGGCACTCTGGAATTCTAAAATGTTCACCGGATAGAGCCTTTCACAATTCTTTCAGTGCCGAATACCCGAAACTTTTGTCTAAGACAGATCGAAGTTTCTAACTGTATCAGCAACAGGTGCATTGGGAATGGTGCGTACCTTTCCTGAACGTCCAAAATGAGCCCCACCTTCAGTCACTCGATGATGTTGGCGAAAACGTGAAGTGAGCGCACAAGTACGCTAAGTCATCTTCAGATGTATCGTCGCCTAGCGTAGTTTAAGCCATTCACTCAGAGATGATCTCCTCTGTTGTAGTGCTTTTACACAGGCAAAGTGTTTGCGGCAATAATCGGCTGGCTTTCCGCCAAGTTCCTTAGCAGGTGATACATTATAAACAAAAACAGGCGGCTAGGCCAAAACACGGAAACAGGCATTTTAGGCTCCCAGAGTGCAATACTGGCACCAATATTTAAATAAGCATTTATAATCATAACAAAATGGCCACTAAATGTTTTATACGCATAGTTCATGCATATATGGTAAATAGGCCCGATGGAGACAGAAAGAAGGGGTAGTAGACGTAAGGTCTCTAGTGATAAGAGATCAGGACACTCTATATACAGCCTTCCTACCTCTAATGAGAAATTTATTGCAATAAATTGATGAACTGAAGAATACGCAACAGTATATGGTCAAATGGATTCCACATTTATTGGAAATAACGAAAGTTTTTATCATTCAAGGTCGCAACTTGAAAATGAACTTACGAGTCCTAGGCCGGTATTTTGTAGCGATGCCTTTCCGATGCTAATGCGTTTTCGCGCTTTTCGCGCTTGGTCAGTGGTCAGAGCAACGGTCCGCTCACGTATCAACGGGATCAGCTGGCCGTGAGCGGTGGATGATAAGACTAGTATAGAATAAAGCATAAGGCATAGCTACAAAATACCGGCCCTGGTTCACCAAATGAAGCTTGTCAAGGCCTTTTGTGTCGTATAATTGCGAGCATACCTCCCGTGGAGCACAAGGAAAACTAGAGAAATAAAGTAAAACAGATTGCTGTGCCACTGCTGAGTCATAGCTGCTCGTTCACCATTTTAATTATTTTGTTCACCATGTCCCGCAACATGACCTCGGCTGCCCCTTTGATGAGGCCTTTGAATATTGCCGTCGCAGTGTTCAGGATCGCATTGACGGCTCGATCAGTCAGCTTCAGCGCTTTTAGGCGAACGTCAATCCCCTGCATAGAGTTGATCTTGAAGGATTCCAGAGCCAGCTTTGCATCGCTCGTCCTGCATGGCAAAATCGTTGAGCTCATTTCAGCGCAACTGCACCCAGAAGAGAAGTCAGAATATTCATGCATGGCCTACAGCAAAACATTGCCCTTCCTCACATATTTATGTCGAAAGAATGAGCATAGAGTGGTAACAATGCCTTGCGTACACGTGGGGAAGGGTGAAGTGTACAGAAGGAAAAGGAGGATGGAGCCTATAAGTGCGCACACTCGCATTCTTTTTTTTTTCTTCTTTCTTGGGTTTTTTACGTGCCAAAACCAGTTCTGTTTATGAGGCACGCCGTAGTGGAGGGCTCCGGATTAATTTTGACCACCTGGGGTTCTTTAACGTGCAGTACAACGCAAGCACACGGGCGTTTTTGCATTTCGCCTCCATCAAAATGCGGCTGCCGCAGCCGGGATTCGATCCCGTGACCTCGTGCTCAGCAGCGTAACGCCTTAGCTGACTGAGCCACCCCGGCGGGTTCGCACATTCGCAGGTGAGTGTGTAACTAACTCCGTTAAAGAATGAAACGCAATATCGCTTTGGGGGCCTTGCGTGTGCTACAGGCTTTCGGCCGAGATCCAAGGATCTTTCCGATAATGGCCTGTCGTCTGCGATGTCATGCCAGGAAATGAGGTCAACTATTGTTGCAATGGGGGCTTCTTGGCATTGTATCTTCTAAACTATTGTAGCACATACAGACGTGGACGCAAGCTGGCACATGAAAGTGGCGTGTCTGTTTCTTGCGTCTTCGTCTGTATGCGTTACAATGGTTTTCCAACATGTGCCTTCTTGCACCTTTAGGGTGAAACCGCGACTTTTTAACTTTCCAAAGAAAGCGCTCCCACTTTGTTAACGAATTTTCGTGGTTTTCGCACCACGTCAGTATACTCTTTCAATAAGTAACAAAACGTTACAGAGGCACTTAAGTCTCCTTACGACCCGCCGTGGTTGCTCAGTGGCTATGGTGTTGGGCTGCTGAGCACGAGGTCGCGGGATCGAATCCCGGCCACGGCGGCCGCATTTCGATGGGGGCGAAATGCGAAAACACCCGTGTACTTAGATTTAGGTGCACGTTAAAGAACCCCAGGTGGTCTAAATTTCCGGAGTCCCCCACTACGGCGTGCCTCATAATCAGAACTGGTTTTGGCACGTAAAACCCCATAATTTAATTTTTTTTTTTAAGTCTCCTTACGTGCATTGAATTCGAAAGCATTCTGACTCTTCCGCGCGATACTTTTCACTAGTTCATGTGCTCGAATTGGGTGCAGGCCACGGCGTCCATCCGACGCTGTGGCTGTTCACCGTGGGATTTCGCAGTGCAAGCCGCTGCAGGTCCAGCACCGGGAACGTGACGGCATCACTTGGTCACGTGGGTTTTCCTGTCATCGGATGTTGAAGCCCCACGCTCTCCGTTTCATGGGGCATATAAGGCTTTCGCCTTAATACAATATTGTCAAGCTAACTGACGGACTCCCAACGGTTGTAGCGACTCACCCTAGCTGAGTGCGTGAGCCGTCGACAGCTTCGCCTGCTCTTCCCGCGAACAAGCGTGGTTCCGCAAAATTCTGTGCAGGTCCCACTGGTTTTGACTTTGACGGTGTTGACACGTGACGTTTACCTTCGTCTATCTGCGTCCTTTAACATGGCTGAAGTCATCGGCGAGAGACCACCAAGGTGGTGGTTCCGGCAAAGTTCAAGCGGTTACGACTCCGTGGAACGTCATATAAAGCGCCGCACCTCTACCACTGTTCTTCTTTCTGGGGTTTTGCGTGCCAAAACCAGTTCTGATTATGAGGCGCGCCGTAGTAGAGGGCTCCGGATTAATTTTGACCACCTGGGGTTCTTTAACGTGCACTACAACGCAAGCACACGGGCGTTCTTGCATTTCGCCTCCATCGAAATGTGGCCGCCGCGGCCGGGATTCGATCCCGCGATTTCGTGCTCAGTCTACCACTGTCGTAGAATCTCTGTTTGAGCTAGTTTGGTTTTCCATACTTCAGGAAAAATAAAAGGCGCAAAACATATGCGGACGAACAATACATCCACCATTGCTGGCGTTCGTTCTGTTTTATGTGTTCACTGCCGCCGCCTCGGTACTGCGTTCCTTTTAGCTGACGTGCTGACGTCCACCATTCCACTGCGTCTAAAGAAGGCGTTTATTGAAATGCCACGCAACGATAGTCGCGATGGTCTTGATAAGCTGAGTGTTTATAGAGATTCAGCTAGCCAACCGAATGTCGTCCTTCTCTTCTACACCCAACTTCTTGTTCGGCCGTAAATGCAAAACGCACATAATGATGCCGCAATATTTAAACTATGTTAAAACATATATACAAATGAAGAAACAAAGGTACCTGCTTTGGCATATATAAAGTTAATGCTATTGAGTAAGATACTCGTCTGGGGCGAATTGGTAGAATTCCATGACAGCAGGCTTTTGCGCACTAACTACACTTGGCAAACACAAGCGCAAACAATGAACTGCATTTTATTGACGAAAATGGCGAAGTTCTATATACAGACTATGCATGACATGCGTCCGTCAAGAAAACACGTACCGAAGGACATATCTATAGGCTTGCGCGAACCTATAGCTGTTATTGCTTTCTTGTTTCACCAACCGGATGTACGTCATACATCGTTTGTGTATATATCTTCTGCATCATCACCAACAAAAATGTTTTAAATGTTTGACCTTGTGGTTTGTTAAGTCTCCTGTCTACGTTTATATGTTATTCACCATAAAACTGAGGCCACATATGGCCGTTACGTCACATTTGTATTATGTCATTGGGAACAGGCAAGAATTGCGATATCAGAGAGAGCAGCAAGCCGCACGGACATGCAAGTATCGCAGTCTGCGAGTAACTAGAGAGAGTGAGGGGAATTCGGCTGAGCGCTCGACGCTAATTATTTTTCTGCTTTTAAGAAACATTATGAAGAACCAACTATGGTGGCTACCCTATATAGAATGCGTTTAGCATGCATTGGGAAGTGGATATATGTAGCGATACGTTGCAATAACTGTTATGGGTGGCACTCCTTTCGCTACAGTGCCTTACCCACACGCTAGAGCCAACCGGTAGTTCGAGTGCCACATCCACGGACCAGTCCGGAACACCGAGCAGCGTCTCCGACCGCCTCTGAACGCTGTGACAAGAGGCGCCGCATTTCAAGCGACAGCGGCTGCGTCTTCTACAAAAGCAACAGCGTCTCAACCACAGAGTGTGAAAACGCTAGCTACCGTTATCGCTCCCCTTATAGCCGTGTGGTACCACCGCGCTGTGGTACCTTATCACCACACGGTTTTTACCGCGTGCACTATCTTCAATGCACTATCTTCTCACTGCAAGACGCACTATCTTCTGACTGAAGACTGTGCTACCTTCGGCATCGTCCTAGGAAAACGGACCGACACGTTAAATCGAGTTAGTTTACCAAGAAAGCTAAATGCTTTGAAACTTACTCCTTTATCAGAAGTGTGACGCATGTAGTGTCTACATCCACAAATATGTACACGTCGACAGACATGAACAGAACGGAGAGCGTCGTAGTGTAGTTGATTGCAAGATGACCAGTGCCAATTTCCACATGCAGTTCAAGGCCGCCATCATCCGATTTGAGGTAATTTGGCCCCGTCCTCCGAACAGTGCCGAGTCCTGAGAGGCTCCCGTTGTGCAATTTGATGCCTCCCAACGTGGGAACATTGAGGGACATGTCCGGCAATGTGAGCGGGTCCAAATTCATAATTTCCACCCCAAGCCTCAATATTTTCACCAATGCTGACGCCGCGTCACTTGGCTCACATGTTTTTGGTCCTGCGAAAGTAAATGGAAGCAAAAGAAAATGTTTATGTTGAATTCAAGGGTATCATTATTGTTCATATTTATCATAAAACTCTGAAGTTTCAGTGATTAGAACTGGAAGATTGGGCTGGTACCATTTATGTCATAGCAAGCAAATTGAGTGTAGCTTTAGAAAAGAAAGAAACGTTTCACATTCTTGCGTAAACTTCCTTTAAAAAAACGCCTTACGAATACGGCTTTTCATTTCAATTTATAATGTACTAGATAAGTACCTAAAATCATCCAACATATTCAGACGAACAGGTATATGCATGCCTCTATGCCTACATACATGTTCTGGGTTCTTTTAGATGATCGTCAATGCTAGATCTATAAACTACATTTTTTCATTCGTTTTTTAGTCTGAACAGAATTTTGGGATATATATGCTCTGGCAGCGCTGTTCCACCTCTTAAGATATACTTGCAGGTTAGGCAAAAATGTCATACAAGAAAGCTCACAATGCTCAGGTAGTTGAGGCATTCGCTTGACAATTATTCACTTTAGAGCACATGTTTTTGTTGCGAAATTGAAGCCAAGCACCAGTGAAGCCATGATTGGTGAGCAGAAATCGTTAGGCTAGCACCATATTGAGATATGTCGCCTTGAAATGTGGTGGTATTTAAATTAGCATTTCAGTTAACAATTTCCCAAGTGCGGTCAAGCAGTTAGGGGCGACCATAACTGAATTACCAGTTCACTTTTGCCAAACTTTAGGGACCTATTTTGATAGAGCTATGTTATAGTCTTAGAATTTCTGTTGAACACACGTGATTTCAGTACTGCTCGGCTTCAATTTTGCAATTGCACAATTGCTCTAAAGTGAGTAAATGTAAGTTCAATAGTTTATGTTGATAATAAACCACATAGACATTTTCATTCGTTCTGCAATTAATGTCCGTCTCTTAAAGTGATGTACCCGTAAAGAGCGAACGGCGCTTGAAGCCCCGTACCCATTTTAAAAACTAGTTTAACCGAAAAAAAACTTTTGATTACATTTTATATTATGTTATTTCGCAATCAAGCGCGACGTAAATAACATCGACGGTAAGGGAAATGAAATCGTCAATTAATCTAGCTCTTCTCTGAAAACACCGACTACACACGTTTCCTTGTTTTACAAGCTTTACTACAATCATTCGTCACGCCCTACCCTTCATATCAGACCTGCCAGTCATGTGTCCTCGCGACTAGATCACCAACATAAAGTAGAACTTGACTTGGACCATACTAATCTCTCCTTTCATTCACAAATCCTCCTTGTCATCCGTCAATGGAACCTTCTCCTGGCGAATATCCCCTATATTACTAATCGCGATGCATTTGTAGTGCTTTCTAAAAGTCAACTTCCGGTTAGTGGCGATACCTGGACGATTTTCCATCATCGTCTGCCTCCCCACTTCCCTCCCTTGCGTGCACGAGATTGAGCCGCGATCACCGGCTCACCCTCGCACGCTTTCACTCGCACATACAGCATGCGGCGCGCGGCGACGATTTGATCGCCCTTGGACTTTATACGGAACCTCACGGCGACGAAGACGAGAGAAATACGGCTGGAGGGTCCGTATAAGTGCTATCGCAAAAAAGGTACGCAGTCATTCCTTATGCGCACTAACTCTCCCGTGGCCTAAAGATAAGTCGCGAATTAATACGGGATTCAAGTTTTGTTTTCGTCACCAACAAGCTGTCATTTATGTGCGCAATTGTCAAAATAAGACGAGAGAACACGAGCAGAGTTTCATAGGGGCGCAGGGAGCGACTAAATCCCCACCAGAACACACCAGTATTGCCAGATCTTGTGCGCTTCCCTCGATTTGTGCGGCCGAGATGTCCCTAGTGAAGTCACGTGACTGCGTGCCGCACTCGCCGCCTTTTCGCCTCCCCCTCCTTGTGCGAGCGTGCGCCAGATTTCAACGTGCAGCATATTCTGAAGAGAAATTGAATATATAAATGAAACTATGTTTCATTTATTTATACGAAATCTCCAATTTGCACGTGTTACGATGGGGTAGGTGAGCCTGAGCTAGGCGACTGGCCACGGCCGTCTGGTGTTGAGCGATCGGGCAGTGACGAGACGCTCTCGCTATGCCCATAATTATCCGCCGACTCGTTCTTGACGCCTTTTACGCGGTCCCCCCCCCCCCTCCAATTCTTAAAATTGTTTTCTGTTACGTTAGTCACCGTCGCACGCTTCAACATTCACCATTCACCGGATTCTTGAACGGCATGTCGGCCCCTAGCATTCCTATATTTCTGAACTATTCCGTGGACTTCGAGGACTACCTGCCCTCCCACCTGTTTGTTGTGGTGGTTTCTTAGCTTCCCTGGCCCAGCACACCCATCCTTGACCTACCTTGCCGTGAGCAAATGAGCGTTCTGTAAGTCTTTCATGTCGATGCTCAAACTGACGTGGCAAATGTAATGCTATCCGTTCCGCAAAGCAGTTGCTAAACTAATGATGGTGCAGTTAATTTTGCAATCAGCATGTCATCAGCACTGCATGGTTCCAGCTATGATCTAGGCAGTCTGACCTGAACCGGTTATTTTTTTTTAATTTTGCACGTCTGAGAAAACTGGATCTCGGTTCCGTTTGTGCCTTTGCATATTCTGCATCTCATAGCAGCACACACTGCGCGACTTATCGATTCACAAGTTCAAATAAAGTCAGCCTATCACCTGCGTTCTCAAACGCGCTCACGATCTACAGGTGCATTGCAACAGTCGCCTTATTTCTTCGACCTGCCACGCGGACTTCCCATAGCTCTAACAGGCAACAGCTCACTGGTTCATGAAAACGGAAACATTATGTTTCTACCGTGACTTTTTGGAATCATGAGATTAGTGGGTGTACATATATGAACAGATTGCGAAATTTGAGAACACAGAAAGAGCCTGAAGCTTGACCGCGGAGCGAACTAAATTTTTTGTCAAATAAACACACACACAGGTTAATGCGACTAACCGATTCCTTATCACGCACAATCGACCACTTACATACACAAAAAGGGTCAACAATCGTCGCCACCAAGACGATTCATCCAAATGATCGCACATGCCACGTACAAGTGCATAAGGCCTCGCCGAAGGTGAAATTGTTGACAGTCCTAACAATCTCCTCGTGAATTCATGTGAGCGCTTGCGAGATAACGCAATCCTCGCTAAAACAAAGAAATAAAGACAGAAAATATCATAAACAGAACAGTGCGCATAGGCGGGTCCATCATTGATCATATGGGCAGCAGCGAAAAAAATATGCACAGCGAGTTCCACTTCGCCTGTTCAACTGGTCGACTTGACTAGGGAATTTCGGCCTCCATTCTGGGTACATGAAAGAGCTAGTTTTGGTGAGCAGCCCAAAGTTGCTAGCATGGTGTTTTCTATACCCCTAACCTTGGGCGATGTTGCGGTCGGTATTTAGTCTCGCGCTAGGGCGCAGGAGGTGTGCGCCAGACATAGCTTGTTACGTCAAAAACCAGCATACTTCATCAATTACCCTTAACATATGGGAAAACGTATATTGACTGACGCAAAAAAAATGTGTAAACATCACATTTCGAGGGCGCAGGGAGTCACTCTCCCCTTGAACCCTTCACATATCGGCGGCGCAGTGGCAGGAAAGTGACAGGCAATGGAAATCGTCGTCATCCCTTGGTCGTCACGTTCCTCATTGGTGTAGCTGCAGCGTTTGCCTTTACCGGCGTCATCTTCAGTAGTGGGTAATGTGTCCGTTGTAGCTACGGTAACAATAGATGGGACAGCTTGGGCGCCAAGGCGCGTAGTAAGACAGATGACAGACTGGTGAAATGGTCGTCATGGGCGGTTAGACAGTCGATAGCCAAACTCTTGGTGAATAACAGGCGAAGTTGCAGCAACGTTTGTATACTAGGCCAAGAGCTGAGGCACCGCGGGGCACCGCAGACTTCACTGAAGTTAACTCTTTGATGATCTCCAGGACGCCGTGCACAGATGAGCCGGTCGTAGCAGTAGAAGTGCAGATAGGGCATTACTGTGGATTTCTTTGCCAACGATGAATTTACTGTTGAGTTCTTAACGAATTACGGCGCCCATCGAATTCCACCAGTAAATTCTCGTAGGTAGGCGAACGTCACATGCATCCGTAGTTCGAAACGTGCACTGTAATCTTCAAGACTGACATATAGCGAAAAGATCGCGCACAGCAGTAGGACTCCGAAAAACTAGCCCGAGATGAGACAAATAATCCATTCGATGATGTGTGAAATGTGGTCGATTTTTGGCATGGCAGCCTTGAAGCGCTAAAAAAGCGTGCGACCGCCCTCTGTGTACTAAGTGTAAGCTTCCTCGTGTGATTGGATGCGTTCGTGGCGTTTTTTTTTTTCCTTCGCGACCTTCACGGGTATTGTTGTGGCACAGGGATTGTTGTGGAGGAACATGGCGGCGAGCGGCATCGCAGTAGTTCATGGCTTCTGGCTGAGAGCAGTGGTTCAGAAACCGCTAGGGATTGCTGAATTTCTTCGCGGACGTTGTCGGCAATTGATGCCACTTCAGGCTGCGACGAGCGGAACATCTTTCTTAGTTCATCGCGCACAACGGCCCTAAAGGTCTCCCGCAGGTCGTTTTTAGCAGAGTGCGTGGGCTTCTGCACAGTCTGGCATGAAATGGTGGTTAAATTGTCTGGTGAGCATTTCCAGCGTCTTCTCAATCGGCGACGCCTTTGTCGGAAATTCAGCTACGGTCCTTGGTGGGTGGCGCCTCAGTCCCACGAAGAGCTCTTGCTTAACACCGCGCGAAAGGAAACGCATCAACCTTCTTTTCGGACACGTCAGGGTCGGCGCCTTCTCGCTTGGCAGCTACATCCAGGCTTCTAGCAGAGCTTGACCTCGCTCTTTGCGCACGACGCTATAGTGAAGTTCTGTAGGAAGCATCTGCGAAACAGATCTCATGTTGCTGCGGGTGATGTCATATGTAAGAGGCCGCCTGCGGCGCGAAAAAGAAGAGCACGAGAAGCACGTAGCAGTCCGAATGGCACGAGCCCTCGAGGCGCGTGACCCGAGCTGTAAAAGGGAAGAAAGGCACTGTCCGGGTATTATCGACGTGGTTCTGGGCCAGGAAGGTCGCTTCGTCAGCAACGCACTGGCGAAGGGAGACTGGGAGGTTCGGGCGAGTCCATGACGCTGGCAGTCCAGGGTGCAGCCGTCGACCTCGGCGAAGTTCGAGAGAGGCCCCTTGGACTGGCTGCAGCCCCTCACGGCGGGACCGGGCACTCCAGAGAGGATCCCCCTTCTGCGGCAGACCGGCACGTTCGATATTCCTCGGGACGCCACGTCGGCACCCACGAAGAAGTTGCGACGCATCCTGACGTTAGGTCTATCCAGGTGGGCCTAGGCAATGCCGTGCCACGTCACTGACAAGTTCGAGACACCGGCATCTAAGACAAGCGAGTTGACGGGCCGACGGCAAGGCAGCGACGACTGTAGAATCGACCAGAATACTGAATTCTTGGAGGAAGATCCGACGGACTTCGGACCGGAAAAATACGTGAGACGAGCGCAGTAAGACGACTCTCTTTTGTAGCGTCGCAGACGTAGGCCAGGGTTGCCTGACTTTCCTGTAGTATACGCCAAGAACTTAACGTAGGCGGAAATAAGGACATGTTTAGTGTTTATTAAGTTGTAGGTTGTACAAGTGTTAGCTTTTATTCATTGTGTTTTAGCGTGAACAAGTTTTGTTTAAGTTTTGGTGTTTGGTTGTAATTAAAAAATCTGCTGTGTCGACATGCGTCTTCCACCTCCATCTCTTATGACACCCGCACACCCCCGAGATCGGTGACACGCGACAGGTGAATTCTCAATTTTCAAACCACAGCATCTTCCAAGTAGTAGAATACATGGCGCAAAATCTCAGCGTTCCAGTTGTTGAGATCCTTTCGAAAGTTTCGAGCCACGTTTCGGGGTCATCCGACTTGGATCCAGGGAAAATAAGTGGCTTCCTTGACTGCTGTAAGACGATGGCTTCGGGGGATTCTGCGTCCGTCATTGTGGATGCTGACTTGGCGTTGGTATTCCTGGTCAGTTTGGGCAGAAGTCCGTGCTGCGGAGGCAGGTTTTGTACCTTGCGGCAAGCTCGATAGTCCGGTGCGAAGCTGTTATCTTTCGGGTTGGGGTTTAACGGTGCCGTTAGGTACGTGAACGCAAAAAGCATGTACACCAAATGTCAGGTTGCAGTGAGGGTCAACAAACACAGTGACACAACGCAAGTCTTGAAACTATCTGTTTTATTGGGCTAACCTGTGCTCAGCAACACAAGTAAGGCTCGGCACAATGACAGCTGCGAGCGCACTCATCGATCATCGAAATATGTATTGCGGATCAGACGCATCGGCTATTTACACATGTTTCAATGAAGCTTCCAGCGTAATCGTTGGTGCTCGCCTGAGTGCTAGAAGGTACACCAGTATTCGCGTCGCGCATAGAATCCGAGTTCACAAGGCTCGACGACAACACAGGCAGCACATATAATCAACGATAACTTTGGAGTACTTCCGATATATTAAGGCGCGTCTTGCGCTGAGCGATACCCTTTAACATTTATTATTCGAAAAAAAAGCGGTCAAATTGCTCTAGCCATCAGGAGTAATAAGTAGGCCTTCATTTACAGTGATTAAAAAGTCGCTATAAAAAGTTTTGATAAAGGCTACGTAGCTGGAGTTGCAGTTAAACTCTTTGAAAACATTAGGATTAGGAGAACAGAAATCCGATGGTTTCCTGCACATATGGTGAAAGTGGACGAGACTCGGGTAAACCTCAACGAGGTTGCGCATGACTTGGCACGAGGAGTTGCTAACCGTGACAGCCATAACCGAGCCGTTCACCATCAGTCCGGAGAATATAGAGATCATTTAATAACTTATAATGAGATTACCAAACATTACTATCTAGGACGCAGGCAATTCCCATTGCCACACACAAAACTAACCAGTCTCGCTGCGCTTATTGCAAACGGGTACATACCCCACGCCGTACCACACTAACAAAATATATCCAGAGAGGGAGATTAGGATGGAATGGAATGATTGTAATGGCATCATTGAAATCAAACATATGCTCGCGGGGTACCCCATAACTCTTCGGAGCCTCCTGGAAGAATGGACTCGATGGGAAAAAAGAATACAAAGCCCATTGCTTCAAGACCAACTAAGGGCTGTCCAGAGGGCCCACGATGTCGCTGAAGGTTGGCCTGACAGTGCCAACGTGGGAGCGGCCCGCCTCGGCTAAGTCGAGCCTCCGGACCTTATTAAATAAAGTTTTCACACACACACACTGGGATAGATACATAAGTACTCGTGACAACATATACACATAATCACACTACGTTAGCAGAATGTGTATGTGTATGCTGTACACCGTTTTTCGAATAAACTTGTGTCTACTCCTGCCCTTCATGTTTTCTTACCGCTGTGCCCGCAGTTATGAATAACCTACAAGTCAAACTTTGCACACTCTGTCCAAGGTTGCTGTGTTTATGGGCGTGCATATTCGAATGTACATTGCCCCGACAATCTTGCGCTCAGCGCTAGGCATATGTGTCCGCTGATGGCGACAGTTCCCTGTGCTGCTCTGATTGATGTTAAATGAGAAGGGAAACAGAATGACTCAATTTTCCTTAATGACGACCATGTAGCGTTTGTCTTCGTCACACTTTTCTTGCCATCTTTCTGCTCGTCTCGCGCCGTTTAACAAGAGAAGAAAGACATACAAAGGCAGAAGGCAGTCAAGCCATAGAAAGCGTAAGGGTAGGCGCTGTGGTTGAAATTGAAATGCAGAAAGTAATGAAGAAAAAAAAGAAATGTGGACGAAAAGGTAACTTCTCGCCGTTGAGAACCGAACCCAGAACATTGGCATTGCAAGGGTATTGAATCTGGTAGACTTGATGTCATTACGTAGCATACGAGGGTTTATTAGCCGCGTGCCTGCTCTCCCAAGTTCACCTGTTAGGTGACGCTATCGGGCAAAAAAGGCTGTTCCACAGCAGCCACAGCAGCAGAGTGGGGCAACACTCCCAGGGCTAGATCTAGTAAACATAAATCGCCAAGTGAGCAGACGGATTGATGGACGTCGCCGTAGCACAATTGGTGGTGCATCGCATGATTCGGTCCAGTATGTGTTCCTTGCCTTCATTGCCTGTTGGCTTTATATGGTCGTGATTTGCTTCGTGTTGCTGCATACGTTTGTTTTGCGGGTTGCAGATGAATATTTCGTTCGCAGACCACAAAAGTGGCAGCACAGCTAGAATACAAACAGCGATAGCGCAGTGTGTATGCTCCGTTGAGGAGACCAGGGAATCGGCATCTTGTCGTTTACTTGGAGAGATGTTTTCACTGTGAAGCAGTACGATCATAATTTATACTTCGCATGCTAATGCAAAGGTAACTATGCTGGTTGAAATAAAAACACGATGTCATGTCAGCAGTTCCACGTATGCGTCATCGCAGCAGTGGTTTCTCACGTATCTGATATTTTGCCCTTTTTCCCTAGATTTCCCTAGATTTGGACAAATTTCTAATTTTACTTAAACAAGAAAAAATTTCTAGATCTAGGTAAATTTTCTTATGGCTCGCAGCAATGAACTGCCCACAATGTCGGCTAATTAACACACCGACCTCTTTATAGAATAGCGCATTTTATCGAACAGCTTCTTTTACTTGCATGATCACTTTTACAGCGTAAGCTGTTATGGGCTCATTCCAATAGCCGTTTCGGTTCGCGATGGTGTCCGCCGCCTCCGCCGCCACCGTTGGGGACCGTAACCGCTATCGCCGGAAATATGAAAAAGTACCCGTGGTTTCCGCCGGGATCGAACCCGTGCCCGCTGCGTGGGAGCCAGATACCACTGAGCCACGCAAGCGCTTGCTATCGGGCAGACGACCCGAGCCTCCACCAGTATGGTGGCGCCATCTATGTAAGGCGCCTGCAAACGCAGCGTGCGCAGGCGCAGACGACGAGATGCGATTCAGAGGAGGCGCGCAATAAAAAAACGCGATCCTCAGCCTACGCCAGCATGGTGGCGCTATCTAGTTAAGGTGCCTGCAAACGCAGCGTACGCAGGCGCAGACGACGAGATGCAATTCAGACGAGGCGCGTAATCAACGCTATTCCGATGTGAGATGTGCGCCACGTATTGTGGATACCTCTTTGATACACGTTATGGCGTCTCCTCGCAAGGTACGAATCGCTGCTGCAGAAGCGAATCGATCGTAGAGCTACGTGCGCGGCTACAACCAGGCATCATTGGGCTCAGCAGACTGCTGTGCAGAGAGCATTACAAGCCGCAGCTCGCCGTCGACGCCGGGCGGACAGTTCAGATCGTTCTCGTGAAAACGAGGCGAAGAGACATTGTCGCGAATACCCTGGTGTGCGTGGTGCCGAAATTGGAGCTACTCTTGAGCCGCTCCAGCAGCTTACGCTTTGACTGTGCTGCGTGTGCCGCGCAGGCCTGTGACTTTTTATTTAGCCGTTGAGATTAACATGTATGCCACTTAGTGTACGTATGCCCATTGTTGGCTAATCTTCCAGAATATGTATGTGCCATTGATGTAAGAGTTATACAATCCTTATATCTGGCTCGATATATGTGCATCGCCTTGGCGATCATCACATATCCCTGAGGGTTGTGATTAAGGGCTTTTTGGTTCGCTAAAAGGAAGGTGTTTATCGCGGCGCCACTAAAGTTCACTTACGAAGAAGTAAAATACACACACACAGGTCGAAGTTGCGGGAACGACTTATATTTAGAAAGAACAGAACTTATACACCCTGTACAACATGTAGCGCAACACGTGTCCATATAAAGTGTAAAGAACGCCAGAAGTGAAAACATTGCAATAAACCAAACGGTCTCTATTATCGCGGTTTACTGGTAACGCAAGCGTGTGCATCAGCCGGAGTGCTTTCATTGCATAGATCGAATAGTTGGATGAAGATGTCTGTGCCATAAAGCGTGTGATGTATGAGTATCACTGTTTCCTCAAAAACGTCGTTGTTGGAAGTTAGCGCTGAACATGTGTGTGTCTTGTTCTTCTGCATACATGTGTTAGTTGCGCTACATTCTATGCCTTAATATACTGCCTTCGTCCTCCTGACAGTGCTGCACAGACGCCTGTCCACGTTCACCCACCTGATTAGATGTTTGCGTTTTGTATTTTCATGTGAGTGGCGTAGTGCATAAACATAAAAATTGTATGAGAATCAAGGTTTGATCTATAAACTTATATTGCATGTAGGTACACGTTTGATAGAATGAAGTTAGGCACAACTGCACGCACAACTGTTACTTTATAGCATTTCATTAACCACACCACTAAAGCTTCGCTTCACATGGATTTCAACTTTTATTCATTTATTATTTATTTATTTATTTATTTATTTATTTATTTATTTATTTATTTATTTCAAGAGTACCGCCAGCCTCTGATAAGAGGCCTTTAAGCAGGAGTGGTTACATACATGAGGAACAATACATTGAGTACAAGGCACGAAACGAGCAAAATGAAATAGCACTGAAATTGAAAATATGAACAGCGTGACATTTGCGAAAACGTAGCATTTAGCGCTAACAATGTGAAACCATTCCAGAAGAAGAAAATGCTAACTGCTCTTATCACTAAGCTGACGAAAATTTCAGAGACAGAAAAACAGAAAACTAGAAGAATATATGTATACAATGCGTGGTAAACGATTTCAGAACTTACATCCTATCAGACAAACATAACGAGATAGTGTGTGTAAAAATGTAAAAATGCGTAGCAGTGGCAGACTCATCAGAAAACACATGCGTTCAATTCCGTGGAAAGGCAGGCTGGAAAAAAAAGAGGGAGGGCATCATATGATAGAAGAAGAAGCCAACTAGTGCGGTCGTGCAAACATCGGATCCCGCTTCGATCAATGTTTTTGTGCCGAAATTTCTGTGCCAACCCTGAGAACCTGGTGTCGATCGACGCGCCTTATCGCAAGGATTACGTGAATGCCATTTTTTGCCGGTGGGTCCATTTTTCGGCTCGTTGCAAACAGTTTTTTGCGAGCCACGTAGAAAAGGTGCCAGCCCCTAACTCGCGCTGTAGGCCTTGGCCTCACGCGCACGACGGAGTGTAGACATGGCCTCCAGGTTAGCTGTTGAAGGCATGGATATCACCTCGGAAGAAGATATCGGATGGACGACAGCCATCACTCGCCGAAGGAGACGTGCATTAGCCGCTGGCGGAAAATCCGTGGCTATTAAGGATGCCAACCATGGCGGGAAAGGTAGTCGCCGCACGGCCACCTCGCAGAACGTGCTTAAGCGCGTCGCTACCGCCTCTAGGATCCCGATGCTACCGAGGGATCACATCAAGATAATTGTACGCCCACGCGGCGGCCTCGACGTTAAAAAGTTCAGCATGGTACATCTCTCCAGAGCGCTGGCCATGGCGGCAGCCTTAGCACCGGAAGACACGGCGGAGGACACGTACTGTCCGAACGGCTGTCAAAACATTTTGGTGGTGTCGACTCCGCGGGAAGAAAACGCAAGAGCTTACGCCAAGGTACGCAAGATCCATACGAAGGATGGACCCTTCGAAGTGGCGGCCTACACCGCAGCAGGAGAAGATGCATGCAAGGGTGTTGTTCGCGGTATCGACCTGGACATTAGCGACGCGGAACTGAAAACCCTTTTCGTCAATAATCGAAATCCGGACCTCGTCGAGGTACGTCGGATCAAGCAAACTACAACGGTGGTGGTACTTTTTGAGGGACAAAGAGTGCCAAACCACGTCATTTGTGGTAACGTACTCATGCCCTGTAATCTCTACCGACGACAGATAGATGTGTGCTACGGCTGTGGTAAAATCGGACATAGATCTGACGTGTGTCCCGATCCGGCAAGTGTTAGAAAATGTAGGGGTTGTGGAATAACTTCCCCACCTGAAGATCATCAATGTGATCCCAAGTGTGCCATTTGCGGTGTCGCACACCCAACTGGGGACCGAAAGTGCAGTCAAAGGTTCCAGATGCCTTATATCGTGAGACGAAGGCGTCGAAGGCGTCAACGACAGCAGGAGCGCTATACACAGGTGGCCGACGACATTGACGACAGCGACGATTCCCAGCGCAAAGGGTTGATGCAAGAGAAATGACGCCAACTTGCGCTCTCGCACGAGAGGGCGCTCCAGCTCACGAGGGCGCTCCCGCTCCAGGGGGCGTTCTCGATCCAGAGGACAACCCAGCTCCGGAGAATCTTCTGGTGTCGACTCGAAACCACGAGGGCCTGGGACAAGATCGAGGTCCCGTTCACAGTCAACCCCAAGAGCAACCTGGGCCGACCGAGTCAAGTATGGAGGCCCTGGGAAACCAGGACAACCGACGAGGACAAGGTCTAGAAGTACGAACGGTAGGGCACAGCCGGAACGTGAGTCAAATCCACGAATATTGGCATTAGAATCCGAAAATCGGAAATTGAGGCAAGAACTGTCTGAGCTCAGGGAAGCTTTCAAATCCATTAAAGAAGGGTCCGAAACACCCCGTAGTCAGATGGAGACGACGGCTCCAAAACCCTTGGCCGGCAAGCCCAAACGTAAAGCCCCCCACCCTGATCCCATTAGCGAAACGGAGGAGGAGGAAGATTTAGAAACCACTGAGGCAGAGGAAATGGAAGAGGGTGAGGCACCTCCCAAACCCTAAAAAGTCAGAATAGCCGCAAGGTTAGCAACAATAGACAGGACTGTGGCGAAAATCGTGGAGCTCATCACTAATCTAGATGCTAGAGTGGGTCAACTAGAAAGGCCCAAAGTTAAGACAAAGGCAAACGCAGCGGCTGCATCGGCAGTCCACGAAGGCACAAACGGTAGCCCGAGCGCGGACTCTAGGGGTTAGGGTAGTGAACCCATGGTATCATAATGGCTACAAACGACAGCAATAACATTAAAATCTGGCAGTGGAATTGTGCGAGTTTCCGAAGGCGCAAGGCTCCCCTGCAGCAGCTCATTAGATCGGTCAAAGTTAAGCCATACGTTATTCTCTTACAAGAAACACAAGCTAAGGAGGATATCTCTCTACCGGGTTACAACTCCGAAACCTTGATCATTCCAGGGGGTCGGGGAATAGCGGCTTTGGTTAGAAAGGATACTTCCTATGAAACTCACGAGCTTCCCAAGTACAAGGTTGGTCTAGAAGCACAGATGATCGAACTCATCCTGAAGAACAAAAAAGCAGCGAACGTGTTTATAGCTAACGTTTATAGCTCTCCGGCAGATAGAAAAAAGGATTTTAAGACCCTCTTGGCCCGCATTTCCAATAAGGCGGATACAGCCCCACTCGTAGTGGCTGGGGACTTCAACGCTCCCAACAAAGAATGGGGCTATGGTCATCAGAGCGTGAAGGGCACTAACTTAGCAACATCGGCCAGTGAGTTAAAATTTGCTCTTATTACAGATGCTAACTTCCCCACGAGAACTGGTACCTCCACTACCAGAGATAAAACCCCGGATCTAACAGTCCTTCGGGGAATTGAAGGCTCGTGGGACAATCTGCAGGAGAATTTAGGAAGTGATCATTACATAATTGAGGTCATCTTACAGACGCAACCACCACCACTAAGGAAATATGAGTATGTGGACTGGGATCTCTTTCGTAAGTTGCGTAAGGAAACCAGTATAGATGGCGAATTTTATGAAGAGCTTTTAGATCAACTAATGGTCACGATTAAAAAAGCTACTAAAGCAGTCTCAACAGAAATCGAAGTCCCGAAAATGGACTCCAAGCTAGCTCACATACTTGAGGCAAAGAATTCCCTTCTACCAGATGGAAGAATCACAGACTTCATAGAAGACTTAGAGCCAAGATCGCCCAAATTAATCGTGATATTGAAACCTACGCGGCTCAACTCTCACGTCAACAATGGGACGAATGTTGCTCGGAAACAGACGGCAGATTGCGCAGAGGAGGCAAATGGAATCTATTGAAGAGCCTCCTTAATGACAAGCTCTCCAGAGGTACTACAAACCTCGCCGTACACAGACTCATCAATAAGCAGGGGCGGACAGCAAGAGAGGTCGCAAACGACCTCGCACACATGTACCTGCCACTTAAAAATGAGTATGAGAACGAAGAAGAAATAAGCGCACCTTACTCCGGAATATCGCAACCAGACTTGGACAGTGAGTTCACTGCAGCTGAGATAAGGCACGTACTCTTTTAATTTAAATGGCAGATCTGCGCCGGGTCCGGATCGCATCACAAATAAGCTTTTACGAAACCTGGACGATGATGCCATAGACAAAATCACGGTCAAAATTAACAGTCACTGGAGATCCGGCACGGTCCCACCGGAATGGAGGGAGGCCACGGTGACGTTTATACCGAAACCTGGTAAACCACTAACAAAGGAGAACCTCAGGCCCATATCACTTACATCATGTATTGGCAAGGTAGCCGAACATGCTATTCATAACAGGATAGTAGAACACATAGAAAACCAGGAGCTTTTCAGGCACAATCTCATAGGTTTTCGGAAGGCATTATCCACACAAGACGCCATGCTCATGATCAAACGAGCTATTATTGACGACAGGGACGTAAAAGGCCTCCTGGGTCTGGATCTTATCAAATCATTTGATTACGGTGGCACATAAACATATCCTGCATGAAATCTCAACCTTGAACCTCGGAAGCAATTTTTACAATTATGTGAGGTCCTTTCTAGCTAATCGGACAGCTCGGGTCAAACTCGGGACAGTCACAGGCGGTCCATACAATTTAGGCAACAGCGGCACACCACAAGGTTCGATATTGTCCCCACTCCTCTTTAACATTGCCATGCACAGGCTCTCGGAGGAATTGGCCAAAATCCCGAGCTTGGGGCACGTCATATACTATAGGTCATATACGCTGACTATGACTATAGGTCATATACGCTGACGATATCACAGTGTGGGTCCCCAGGGGGTCACTCACTGCACTGGAGGAGACACTACAGGCAGCCGTAGACACCACAGAATCCTTCCTTAAGGGCACCGGACTCAGGCTATCACCTAGTAAATCTGAGCTGCTGCTCTTTAGACAGGGGAGACAGGGTGTTAGGAACCTTGTGCCTTTAGAAACTCTGCCAATTAAAATCACAGACAACACAGTACGGGTCATACCAAGAGTGGACACAATTAAAATTCTGGGTCCTCTCATTGACGCAAGGAGCTGTAATGCTACGGCTCTAAACCGTCTCACAGGTTAGGCCAACAGTACTTTAAGGCTCCTGGGCAGGGTCTCAAATCGAAATGCAGGTCTCAAGAAGGACAATATCATCAGAGCATGTCAGGCATTCTTTATCAGTCATGTCACGTACATTGCATCATACCTGAACTGGGGGAAAGGAGAGAAGGCTAAGCTGAACGCACTTATACGCTCCGGACTCAAAAGGGCTCTGGGGCTCCCGCACGGAACGAGTACCGAACTCCTCAACAAGTTGGGACTTCACAACACCTATAGATGAGCTCATTGAGGCACATTCGATGTCACAAATTGGAAGACTATCCAACACTAAGTCAGGGCGCAAAATTCTAGATGAAGTCGGAATTCTGCCTCGAGGAGGAGACGTCTCTAAATTCAAACTACCCAAGGAGGTGGAGACACAATTACTTGTCGACCCCATACCTAGAAATATTCATCGTGTCCACAACAAGGGCAGAAGGGACGCCAGGGCCAAATGCATTCTGGATAAATTGCACCAACAAAGCTCAGCTCTTTTTGTGGATGCAACTAGTTACGGATCGGGCAATCGCTACGCTATTGCCGTGGTCGATGAGAATAGTAAATTAATAAGCGCGGCGTCACTAAGAACGAGCTCAATTCGTGCCGCCGAAGAAGCACTTGCAATTACAATGAGGAGAAGCTCCACGATTTTCTCCGATTCCCGTACAGCTATTAGGAACTTCGTCTCAATGGAAGCACACAAGTTACTTACACACAGTATTAATACTCATAATTACCAGCAACCGGATAGATCACACTTAGTCTGGTTTCCGGCTCATCAGGGCCACTCGGTCAGCCCCAATGGCTGCAATCCTAACGAGCAAGCTCACTCTGCTGTGCGAGATCTCACATGCCGCGCATCAGATCGGGAACTGCTCCAGGATGACTGCGGCTCCTACAAAGGCCCACTTAGCACTTTTCACGAAATCACCTCACACTATAGGGACGGCAGGAGGTTTTTTCCTTCCCCCCCCCCCCCCCATCAGAAGCTGATCAGAGCTCAGGCAGTCACATTAAGAATGCTTCAAACTAAATCTTATCCTACACCTTTTGTGCTTAACAAAATTGACCAGGAGTTTCCCGCGGAATGTAAAAGTTGTGGACACACTCCGTGTCTATTTGATCATATGTTCTGGCTGTGCCCAACCAAAGGGCTTCAGACTTCAACAGTGAGGAGGACTGGAGTCGACGCATATCCAGCGAAGTCCTCCAAGATCAACTCCTGGCCGTCCGGAGAGCTCACGACATCGGGAAAGCCTTTGGCCTACCGGTGCCTACGTGGGCGGAGTCACCGACTTAGCCTGGGGGCTTTTGCCCTCGGGCCCTAGTTTCTCTGGACCAAAATAAAGTTCTTGCCATGCCATGCCAGGGCATCATATACAATTTCTTTAAGCAGATTTAAGAATGATTGAATGTTGTCACAGGCAGCCACCACAGCAGGAAGTACATTCCATTCCCTAACGGTTAGGCGAAAATATTAGTTTCTAAATGCTTCAGTTTTGCAGTAGTAATCGTTAAGCTGCTTAGCACGGCTAGACCGAGTTGATCGACGAGCGAGAGGCTCAGTATACGTGTCCGTGTCTATGCCTAATTTTCCATGATAGAGCAGATACGTGTACTTTAATCGTTCTATATATCGCCGTTTTTGTACGGTAACTAGTTCCGCTGTTTCGAGCATCGCACTTGGTGATGCATACCGGCTAAAAGAATTGAATGCAAATCTTATCGCCGTTCTCTGAGTTTTTTTTTTCACCTTTTTTATGTTAATATCGCTATGTGAATCCCAGGCGACGGAACCCCCCTCAAAAATCGGGCGGGCGAAAGTTTTGTAAGCTAGTAGCTTTATCTCAAGGGGTGAATTTCTTTAACAACGCGTCGAGTAACCAAGCTTCTTCATGGCTTTCTTTTCTATGTATATGACACGTGCTCATACCACTTTAAGTCCAAGCTGACAACTACGCCCAAATATTTTCGTTGCTTCTGCATATTTTTGCATTGCTGTATATTTGCGTTGGTTCTGTATATTTTTCATTGATTCATTCAGTCAACGCACTACAGCTTTCGTTCTCATAATTTGTGGCGTATACGGTGTGCTCAAAAAGAAATCGTACTTTTGAAATAGCGCGCCAACCGGCAGAGGGAGCGTGCTGCGGCTACTGAGAGCATGTAGCGGCAGGTTTAGACAACAAACTGCCATTTGCCGCGTTTCGCTCTGACCGTTAGTTGGCGAGCTACAGCCGCTGAAGTGAGCACACGATCAAGCTGTTGTCCGGATTGGTGCCAAAGTGACAATGAAGGAATTGGAACAACAGCGTGTGTGTGTGAAGTTCTGCTACAAACTCGGGAAAACCTTTACAGATACATTTCACTTGCTTAACCAAGCATACGGGAAGGACTGTATGAGTCGCACGCAGTGCTATGATTGGTTCAAGCGTCTCGAAGACGGAAGAATTTCGGTCGGTGACGATCCCATGCCTGGAGGACCTTCCACATCCACAGATGATGACCACGTCGATAGAGTTCGAACTGTGATTCGTGGAAATCGTCGTTTGACTGTTCGAGAAGTCGCTGACGAAGTGGGTATCAGCGTAGGATCACGTCATGAAATTTTGAGTGACAAACTTGGGATGCGTCGTGTCAGTGCAAAATTCGTGCCGCGTTTGTTGACTGACGAACAGAAGCAGACCCGTGTTGAAATCAGCCAGGAACTACTCGCTGCTGCCAATGACGATGAAAACTTTCTTAAGAACATCATAACAGGCGATGAGACATGGGATTATGGCTATGATGTTGAAATGAAAGTGCAGTCATCGCAGTGGGTGGCCAAAGTTTCTCCTCGTCCAAAAAAAGCACGCATGAGTCGGTCAAAAATGAAGGTGATGTTGGTTGTGTTTTTTGACTGCAAAGGCATTCTCCATCAGGAATTTGTGCCACATGGTCAGACGGTAAACAAAGAAGTTTACCAGGGAATCCTAGCACGTTTGAAATATTCTGTGCACAGTAAGAGGTCTGAATTGTGGGAAAATCAGGCTTAGATGTTGTATCATGACAATGCCCTGGGTCACGCGTCGCTCCTTGTCCGCAGCTACTTAGCAAAACACCACACTCCTGGTGTGCGCCACCCACCATATTCTCCGGACCTAGCCTCAGGAGACTTTTTTCTATTCGCCAAGCTGAAAACCACCTTGAAAAGACGTCGTTTCCAAACCGTAGAGGAGATCCAAGACAATGCGAGAAGAGACCTGCGCGCCATTCCAGAAAGTGCGTTCCAGGAGGCTTTCCAAAAATGGAAGAAAACACGGGAAGAGTGCATTGCCAGTAGAGGGGACTACTTTGAAGGGGACAGCACTTAAAATGTTGTACCATAAGCAGTAAAGGTGTTATAGCAAAAGTTCGGTTTCTTTTTGAAAACACCTCGTATATCACTTGTTATAGAGCTAAGCATCAATTTTACCTGCTAAAAATAGAGCTCACCTGATTTTCCCGTTACACATGTGATGGAGAGGCTCAAAACAAGAACCAGAGCAACGAGTTCAATGCTAATACGAATTGGCATTTCCCCCTAAAGAACACTGCATACTCTTTAGTAGGTCGTTTGTAAATGCCGCGAGCTAACAAAGTACTACACTGTTCCATATGTTACGCGAACTGCGCCCTTAAGTGGGAAAGCAGTGCTTGCAATCTAATAGCCTTGACACTGCTGAACGCTGTGACCCATTGAGGTCGCCGGAAACTGACGGCTTTTGTGAAAAAAAATGAAATCGAAGGCACAAATAGCACATAATATAGCGCACGAGCAGGAGGCAGTAACGCAGGTGCAGGAGCGTTTCAACACGCGGCTTGCGAAATAACCGCACTGCGGTTGTTCACTCCATTTATCTAGTGGCATGCGACTCGCACAAAGCTTTCCGAAACATCACGCATCTAGAGACGGTTAAGGACTGACTTATTATCCTCACTTTCTTCACATTAGGTTCTACCAATAAGGCAATATGGGGTACTGTGTTACAACAGTAAGAATACAACGGAATTATTACATCATGAAATTTGCGTATATTCATGACCGGTAGGATACTTACAAATATTATTATTTAGTTTTAAGACATCTATACTATTGGCAGAGAGAAAATAAAATTGGCAGTGCATCCATTCTTTGTAGAGGATTGGCAACGTTATTTTGGTAAGCAATCTACTTTATGAAGCGTTTGTAAGTGGCGATGTGCTTTATATGGTATGATGATTATTACGAAGAGCACTTACGTACCCAGTCACCCAAGTTGGCGTAAAAAGGGTTGCAAAGAGCGACACGTAACCTACTTCTGCATACCTATCATAAGGAGCCAACAAACAATGACACCAATGACAACATAGGGGAAATTTCTTGTACATACTAATTGAATTAAAGAAATGATAAATTAATGAAAAATGAAAATGGATGAAAAAACAACTGTCCGCAGGTGGGGAACGAACCCACGTCTTCGCATTACGCGTGCGATGCTCTCACCATTGAGCTACCGCGGAGCCGTTTTCCCATCCACTTTCTGGGGTATAATGTTTTACAACTAGAACTCACATTGGGAGTGTTAGCCAGCGCCACCACTCACAAACCTAAGGGCGGATATGGAACATCCTTTCTGCCGCAGGCGTCACGAGCACGTGATCTTTTTAGGTGATGGCAACTGGTCAATAAACCCACATATGCTACCTGAAGGCATCAATGTTGCCGGATTCGAGCCCTCGTTATGCAATGAACGAGAGGAAAGGGAACCGAGGGGCCCGATTTTTATGAATAATATCATAAGAAGCCAACAAACAATACCACCAATGACAACATAGGGGAAATTTCTTGTACATACTAATTGAATTAAAGAAATGATAAATTAATGAAAAATGAAAATGGATGAAAAAACAACTGTCCGCAGGTGGGGAACGAACCCACGTCTTCGCATTACGCGTGCGATGCTCTCACCATTGAGCTACCGCGGAGCCGTTTTCCCATCCACTTTCTGGGGTAACATAAATACCCCACGATGCTCGCACGCGCTATAGCGCGTGCGAGCACAGCAAGTTCAGTCTTAAACTTTCGATTACCTATGGTGATCGATACACAACAAACACCAATTGGGCGCAGCATTTCTCCACCAACAACGCGAAAGGTAGCGTTCCGGTCCCCAGCAAACAATACTTTTTGTCCAAGACGATCTGTGAAAGCCAGACTCATTATCGAGACTGCTGCCCCGGTATCAACTAAGGCCACCGTACTCACATTGTCTACATAAACACACACTTTGTTCTTTAACATCACTGCACAAGGGGGTCTTGATGAAGGTGATCGTACTGCGGCCTCGCCCCCATCGGTCGCACCAGCTAGTTTCCCAGCGGTGGCGGTGACCGAGAGCGACGACGCGGTGACGGAGATCGCCGTTGTCGCGTCGGTGGCGGGGCTGCGGTCGGACAACGGGGAGTCAGCTCGTGTCGCGCGTTCCTGTTGCCGGAACGTAGGAGGGGGTAGGCATTAAATCGCGGAACTCGCTGCTGGCGGTGATGGCAGTACCTAGCGATGTGTCCAGGCAGACCACAGTGGTAGCAAGTGCGGGAGTCGCGATTTGCCGTTCCCGGTGAGAACTGGCTGGCTCGTTGGTTGTAGACGGGAGAAGGAGCCCGAGTAGGAAATCTTTGGGGTGGAAGTGGCCTACGTCCCTGATTTGCGAGAGGGCGCATGTTCCTGCTTTCAAACCGCTCGGTATAGGTCACACGAGGTTCCGGATAACTCTGGCGAGACCAAGATGTCTGTGGTGCATGAGAGCGCTGGTCAAAGGCGCATTGATGACACTCATGAGCTGGGTCGGCAACGCGAAGCAGAGCAAGTTCTTCTTTGACGACTTGCCGTATTACCGAGGAGATGTCATCAGATGGGACTGTCAAACTTGCAACGGTGGTTACATTGTCTAAGCGCCCAAATTTTGGTAAAATTCTCCGCATTTGAAGGGCTTCAAACGTCCGACAGTGCTGTCTTAGGTCGGAAGGGGTTCTGAGGTCTTCTTTTTCTTTATCAGAAAATTATAGACATCTTCTGCGATTCCTTTCAGGAGATGCCCCACTTTATCCTCACCAGACATTGTCGCACTCACTATTCCGCATAATTTTAAAACAGCCTCAATGTAAGTTGTGCATGTCTCGCCAGGTAATTGAGCCCTGCGGGAAAGCGACTGCTCAGTCTTCTTCTTTTTAGACATCGAGTCACCAAAGCACTTCTTAAATTTGTCGACGAAATCGTCCCAGGTTGTCAACACGCTCTCATGGTTACCAGCGAAGTGCGGTCCCGGCAAGAAAGAATATACCACGTTCTCGAACTGCTTCGTAGTACTCCAGCGGTTGTGGCGACTTACTCTTTGGTAGTGCTTCAACCAGTGTTCCACGTCTTCATCCGGCTTCCCCAAAAAGGTGCTTGGATGTCGCTCCGGTGTCGCGTAGCCAGCCTGGCCTGTGTGATGGTCTTGGGGCTCACCGCCGATGGCGCCTTCTCTCGAATCTTCCATGTCCGCTGCCTGTGGTGGCAAGCCAGCCAAGCGTCTGCTCCATCGCGAAGTCGGTAGAGCTGCGTGGTCGTCCAGGGCGATGTACCCAGCGTCTCCACCAAATTGTTACGAAAGTATTTACAGGTGGTTTATTTACAGGTGATGATAGATGAAAACACATGAAGGGAGCAGCCGAAGGCGAAAACCAGTCCGGTACGATCAACCGCCCAGTTCAAGCGCGCGCTCCACGCCACCTCTATGTCTTTTTCTAACCTCCGCGCATTGCCGCTACAATATCAAGAAGACAAAATTTCAAAAATTATTGTACGTGCAAACCAGCTGTTTCAGAATATCGGAGAGCTTTTAAAACAATTTAAACAAAGCTCTAAGCTTGCTTATTCAAACGATCTCTAGTATCGGAGATCTCAAAAAAAAAGATTAAACGAATACGAAAAAATAAAGAGACACACAAACTGTTTCTACAAAACCTGTATCAAATCCTTAAGCCGTACTCGAGGCGGGCGCGGTTTGACAGCTCGTCTGGTCAGCGAGGGACAGCGTACAGAGGTCATTCTCCTCGCTGCCCACCCCCGACACTTCACAAACAGGCTCCATGCCTTTTATTTCTGAGTGCAATTTACGGGATTTCAGTTCTTACGAGGTCGTCGAACAACCACTGTGTAGCCTTTAGGTGCAGCAGTAGCTATTGTATCTGGAAATTTCTCTTGGATGTGCAATAATGCGACGAGCATCATCAGCCGCGGTGTGTGTATGTGTTGTGAACTACGTTGGATGTATCAGTTTTCACTCGACGAAGAGTTTTAAAACATTTTCATCGGCCACCGGCATCGTTCTCACGCATTTTAAGTTTAGTAGACTTCAAATCACTGTCTACGTTCAAGGCCGAAGGCATTGCTCAACACAGCGAGCACTGCAGTTGGCAAACCAACATGATACACACAATTGCTTCGTGCTTCGATCGGCATTGCCTTTTGGCCCTGTAGGGCACAATATACAAAGGGGATCGCATAAAGAGAATCCGACAGCTATTTGTAACGACACAATTTCCGTAAGATGGGTGAATGCGTCGTAGATGACTGAACTTACGAGACTGAAAAAAAAAGAGTTCATATATGTCCTCCTTTTGCGGCAAAATAAAACAGAACACGGCATAACGACGCAATAAGACTTCGCATGGTCGTGCCGCATGCTTGGACCACTTGGACGATGCGCTATATAGAACAGACAGATCTATAACACAGCATTTAGTACTGCCTCGGACGCTCGCGCAGTCTGCAGCTAGTCCTTCGACCACTCGAAAAGTGTGATTTACATTGTACGGTATGCGGCCATTATTAACCAACTTATTTTATATGTGAGCTCAAACCTTGCCCAGCAAACAAGGCAGTCGCCCAATGTATCTACAGATAACAACTTGAACGATTGTCAAAGTAAACAGCACGACTTATTCTACAGCAGAACGGTACCCACGCGCTGTTAGGATCGTCAAATGTTTCGTAAGTACTCGTTACAGCTAAACCAAAGAATGCTACAGTAAGGTAACATTCGTGAAACGAATTTTCAGAAATACCTAACTGATATTCGAGGCTCATTGTAAGCTCAAACAAACGCGCACACCTCACACTGGGTGCTCCGTCCGCCCTAACGTCTGCATAAACTCCAGCCGCTTAATTATACTAGAGACTTAAATTCCTTCACTACGCCTCACACGACCATTCCCCACGTAGAAGACGCCATTCCATGCTAAATAGACCACGCGAGTGCGAAAAAAAAAACACCAGAAACAGCCGCCGAGCACATACCACAGCATACAACACGGGTGTTCGCCCAAGCCAGCATGCCAACTGACCATAGATGGCGCCACTGCCTGCGCAATGGCGGCGCCCATGAAAAAACGGTCTATATACTTCATGCCTGCCCATCGGCTCCGAGAACGCAGGGAACCGGTCGTCGCGCCTAGTGGCCTCACTCACCACCAGTTGGCGGTGCTACCCCAGAATAGAAATACAGGACGTTCTATGGTGGCGTGCGTTGTAGCATCACTATATATCACGCAATTTTTTACCGGTGCCGATTCTATTATTTTACAACATCTGCGGACGTTTAACGCTGACACAAAAGCGTACAGGCCACCGAGCATGGCTTCTTCCAAAAGATAATAACGATAAAAGGAAAACCACAGCTCTCATCTGTACTACTATGAAGCTTCATTTTCCTTCTGCTTAATATTACATATGTCTTGTATGTCAGTGTGGAAAAAAACAACAATGCCGGCTCTAATACCTGCACAACAAACACTTTTATTGCCATCATTTGGATTTAAAGTTTGTGGAGCTTTCGTGACAGAGGCTTCTGTGAACTTTTGCGATGTCGTTCTTGTCCGTTATCTTCAGCGCAAAATTAGTGAATAGAGGGCGGAAGGACTTTGTCACCATCATCTCAAACAGCTTCTCGTGATGCTCAGGCACTGAACAATTCAATAGTTCACGCTCTCGCAGCACTTGAGCAGCATTCACGGCAGTCTACCTCAGCGGCTGCTTAAAATTTCTTAGCTTAGCGAGCGCTACTTCAACCTAGTTGTGCAAAGAGTTCAGCACAACTACGAGTTCGTCTGACCGATACAGCAGACGGCTTCTGCCTTGAAGCCTAATCAGAGAATCTGACGGCCCCGAGAGCTTGGGCTTTGTCAACCAAACTGAGGCATTCTTAGCAAGACACCCATTCCCTAACAGCTGAACAGCTCTCGACAGGTATCCGCCAACCATCGCTAGTGCTGCACATTATGGCGAACGAAGCGTTTCTTTGCGCCGGGTGATGTGGTTAAACAGCGCTGCTATCGCCTCTTTGGGAAATTTTTCGGATGGTTCTGGCGTAGTGCTTACGTTCAGTTGCCGGCGTAGCGACGAGCATGTGATATCTTTCGTGTCCATCACGTTGCTGTTTGTCGATGTTGACTCAATGCCTGTCTTCAGAGACTTTTCTGTTCCGCACAAAACTGCCCGTGAGTCTGTCTGATCGTTGCTTCCAGCTGACCTCCTCAACCACCCAAAAAGAGATTCAATGGCGTCAGACGAGAGCTTTCTAGTCAGAACAAATCAAAAGTGCATCTCTCTCAGCAAGTATCTCACGCATTCCACGTTTGACGCATTCAAACTTTGAGCCACTTCTCTCGAAGTTCTTCATCGCTCAGAATTTCATGAAATGAGATGCCCGGGACCTTTCTCTTACTGTACGAGGTGCATCCAGGTCCACAACAATACTACGCCATACCAGTGGGTATCAGCTCTCAAAGCGCCCTATTAAACCATTTAAAGTAGCACGTACAACTCACTAGTGACCACGATGTCTTCTTTTCGGCCAGAAGGCTCTCTCATTTGCATTGCTGCTAGACGTTCTCATTGCGGCACCGACAGTGTCACCACAGCCACAGTCCTTCGATACTTTGCCGCAGCTCACCGCGTCAATCGAAGGCAGAAGGTAAGTTTTTTTTTTTTTCCCAGCCGTGGACTGCTGCAGAAAGGTGATCTCTCGGCAAACAAGCGAAGCGTCGGCAGACGAGGCAAATTAATACTGTCTCGATTTGACACTAATGGAGACGCGCACACGCAATTTTTCCCGCCTTTAGCCATGCACGGCGGCTAGCGAACATGATGATGATGATGATGATGATTTATTGGCATCCCCTTTGTAACGGGGTGGCGACAAATAGTCACCTAACCTGCTCGATTTAATCAGGTATACTATACATGTTCTTTATCTAGCATTTTTGTATACCTCTCATTATTATTTTTATTTTTCAAAAATTTACCTTGTGCCGCTGCCTATGATTTTAAGAGATCAGGTCGTATCCATCTTTTCCCTGCTTTTTTTCCACCAGTACTCCAATCGTCTCTTGCTGATCTCTACGGCTGATCTGTTTATGTTTCCTTCCACTTTGAAACCAAGCGCTTCTGGGAGTTGCACGTTACCTACGGTTCTCGCTGGGTGGATCCCGTCGCATTCCATCAGGATGTGCTGAGTGGTTTCTGGATCTTTACTACAGCATGCACATGTCTCATCTAGTTCCGAATATTTGTTCCGATATGTTTTCGTCCTTAGGCAACCGGCTCGAGCCTCAAATAGCAAGGCACTGCCCTTTGTGTTATCGTACAGATTTTCCCTTCTAATTTCTTTCTTCTCATTCTTGTAAATCTCCATTTTCCTTTTTGTTTCCATTCTTTGCATCCAATTCACGGTCTCTATTTCTCTCACCTTCTTTCTGATGACTCCTGGTTGTCTATTTGCAGTTTCGATTATCCTGTACTTGGTTGCCAACTTCCTTGACCTCTTCCTCCATTCTGTGTCTACGCTCTTCATGTAGAGATACTTGTGCACTTTAGCCGCCCATTTATTTTCATCCAGGTTCCTGAGCCTTTCTTCAAAACTAATTTTGCTCTGTGCTTCTCTGACTTCAAAAGAGGCCCAACCCATGTCACCCTGCACTGCCTCATTTGTGGTATTACCGTGGGCTCCCAAAGCCAACCGGCCTACTGATCTTTGGTTAACTTCCAAACCCGCCAATATATCCGATTTTAAGCATTTGCGAATGTTAGCGCTGGTACCATTACTCCCTTCCAGATTCCACGCACCACCTCATACTTATTGTGGCCCCACAGTGCTCTGTGTTTCATTATTGCTGCATTCCGCTTCCCCTTTATTTTCAGATTATCTTGGTGGTTGTTTGAGTAATTCTTTCCTTCGTTTATGTGTACGCCGAGGTACTTATATTGCTTCACTATGGGTATTACTTGCTGTTGAATTGACACCACGAAGTTACTCGTGTGTTCATTAAAGATCATAATTCCTGATTTCTCTGTGCTAAACTTAAGGACTAGATTTGTCGCTGCATTCCCACAGATATTCGCAAGTATCTGTAAATCTTTTTTATTGTCCGCTAGTAGCACAATGTCGTCTGCGTACATCAGTCCGGGCACCTTCTGTTGCACCATTTGTCCATTACGCATGTAGGATAAATCAAAACCTAATTCGCTGTTTTCCAGTCGTCTTTCTATACCTTTGACGTAAAGCGTGAACAACAATGGTGACAGAGGGCATCCTTGCTTCAATCCTTGGTGAATTCCCACCACTTCATTTCCTTTTCTACCTTCCCATACCACTTGTACTTGGTTTTCTCTATATATCTCCCTCAGCAGCTCCACGAAATCGTCATCTATGCCTTAGTATTGAAGAATATCCCACAACAATTCCCTGTCTACGTTGTCATAAGCTCCTTTAATATCTAGAAATCCATAAAGGTCTTTTCTGAGCTACTGAAATCTCTATGCACTGAGTTAGTACAAACATATTGTCTTCTAAGCGTCTGCCTGGCCTGAACCCATTCTGTAGTTCCCCCAATACATCGTTTTTCTCCACCCACTTCGACAGTTCTAATTTTATGGCTTGCATGGCCATTCTGGGTAGCAATTCTTGGGTAGCAGCGCCCCTAGCGGGCGACCTGCGAGGAGGTCAGGCAAGGAGGTTGAACGGCGCTCCCGGAGTGATTGCGCGGGCAGAGAAAGTATATAGGAGGCTATGGACTAATCCGCGGTGACGTACCGGCTCGCTCTCCTGTGCCATGCACAGCACACCTCTCAAAGAACCGAACCCCTTCCTTTTGTCCGCCCCCGCGCCGAACGGCCCTTTTCTCTCTTCTTCACCCGGCGGTTCGGACGCGCTCTTACTGGTGACATTGCAATCGGCCAACGCGCCTTTCCAAATCCTTCACTGCGCTCCCCACAGGGTTTAGCGCCTTTTGTTCTATTCGGCTGCGTTGCCTTCTCTGCCGCCTTACGTACTCGGCGACACCGCTTCTTTCTCCTTGCCCGCTTGCTGGTGCTAATTTCCGAGCCTTCCGTTCGGACCTCGTGAAGACCGGCACGCATATCGTCGGTCACGCTTGCCACTTCAACCACGCAGTCTGGATGATTAGCGGGTGAATCACCCCTCTCAATTCCACCTTCACTGGCGGAGAGCTCCAAACACCTCGGTGCAATGCAGCTATTTTCTTTTGCGCACCGTAGCTCACATATCTGGGAGCTGTCCGCAACTGCACCATCCTGCCCGCATTGTGCTTCAGTGCACCTTTCTGATCGATTGCACTCTCCCCTGGTGCTCTTGCCTAACGATTTTGTGTCACTTCGGACTACTACTGCAGGAGCTACCTTCGCGACGTATGCCAACTCGTCCACAGCTGGCCTAGCTGCTTCTCTAGCATTCAATTGGCACAGTATCTTGTCGCGCTCAATCCGGTCCCTATCAACGGGTCCCTCAACAACAACGTCACGGTCTACGGATCTGGAGTCATCTGTGAACGTGCATTTAGGCTCACAAGGATTAGTCTCTCTTTCTACCGTCGGCAGAACCGTGCGTGCGACTTTGCACTTTCCGTGCGCGACTTCTACGGGCGCCTTGCATTTCAGCTGCTGCTCCTGTACTTCTAGGCGCTCGTTGCTAGCCCTGCTCAGGTTGCCACTTTGATTAAACTGAATCATTAATTGTAACAACCGTATTTCGCGCTCTACAGCTTCCTTCGCCGCCACTCGCTCTTTGTCCCTTTTCTCTCGGGCCTGCCTCTGCTGTTCCGTAATCCATGTCCTTAACTCAGCGCCCTTTAGGCCTAACTGTTTACCTTCTTCTAACCACTTTTCAAACTCCATTCTCTCCAAAATGTCGCTACTGCTGCACCATCAAAAACCGTGCGCTCACGATTCGCATGCTCGTGCGTTCGACACTGCACAAGAATGTGTCGGTAGCACTAATCAATCAATCTCCACGATTATCGTTCTCCGTTCACCGTGCTGCTTTTGTACAGAACGTCCTGTCGCGGACGCCAGTTTATGTCACAGCTGTCCCCGATTCGTCGTCGGCGCGAAGTCGATCGACGGGGTAGACAAGCCGGTTGGTCGTTCCGTACTCGAGCGAACACAGTGAAAAGAGTCAGAGTCGGGAGTAAACAAAAAAAAAAACAATATATTTATCGGCTGATAAATATACGCAAATAAAAAACACACTAGACAAACTGACACACCTGAACTTAATATAACACAATGATGAAGACAAATAAATACGAGCAATTAACAGTATATATACAAATGAAACAGTGCGAGCCACTGCGAGGATCAAATACACAAGAATACACTTAACAGCATTTCACTACAACAAAGTTCAAAAAGAAATCAAAGTTCCAAAGAAAACAAATGTAGTCATACGCATGGCCGGGCAGCAGCAGCAAGTCCATAAACCGTGAAGTCGGTACACAAAGCTTTCCCGAAGAATGCTGGCGGTCCGATCTTGTCGAGGTGGATGCGAATTGCTGAGCTGGGTTTCCCGGGAGTCTAGATCTGACGACTTCCCTCAAGCAGGTTGAGCTAACTTGAGGCGAACTACCGTGAGCTTCGTTGCAGACGCTGGTTTGACGTCTCGTACGTCAACAAGTTCCTCGGAGTTCCGACGTGGCCAGGCGGCCCAGGCGATAATGGACGGCACTAGCCCCGCAACGACTTCTCAGCAGCGCATAGGTTCAGCTTCTAGACTAATCGGCAGGGCCCAAAACCTGCGCTTAAATAGCCTCTCCTTTCCCTAGTTCCCTATGTAGGGAAACTGCCGGTATGCAGAGTTCTCCTAATTAAGTCACGGCTACTCCCAAAAGTCTTGGCCGCGCCCCTTTCACCATGGACGAAGAACGGCAGATTCTCCTTTCTCCAAGGTCAAGGGCCAAGGTCGAGCCCGGCATACCACGCGCACGTACACGCACACTTCTGGGTCCGTAATTCGGCGTGTCGCGTCTCGAATCGAGATGCCATCCCGTGAGGCCACGACACTTTTGACGCCCGTAATTCGGCATGTCGTTAATCAGCGTCAAAATCACTCGAACACTCTCGAAAATATGTCGCGCCGTGACAGTCGCTAGTCAAAATTATACGCCGCATAGTGAGTGCACCACGTTTTTGGCGGCTGTTAATTGGCGTCAAAAACCACTCGAAGTCTTGAAATTATGCCGCTCCGTGACAGTCGGGTTGAAAGCCAGCGGCACTGACGAGATAGTCAAGAACGGTAATTTGACAATGTCCAAAGTGGCACTTGAATGAGTTCAATTGCAGGGCGGCGCGTCGAACAACAGCAAGAATGGCGGACAGACGTGTGAGATGACGCGCGAAAGCTGGTGAAAAGACTATCACATCGTCTAGGTAACACAGCCATGTAGACCATTTAAAGCCGCGAAGTAAGGAGTCCATCATTCTTTCGAAAGTTCCCGGGGCATTACAAAGATCGAACGGCATAACCTTGAATTGGTAGAGGCCATCAGGTGTTACGAAGGCAGTTTTCTCGCGGTCCATGCCATCTGCTGATATTTGCGAATAGCCTGATCGAAGGCCCATGAATGAAAAGTACTTGGCTGCGTGCAAGCAGTCCAAAGCGTCATCAATACCCGGCAAGGGGTAGACTTCCTTGTGCGTGATTTTGTTAAGGTGTCGGTAATCGACACAAAAACGCCAACTGCCGTCCCTCTTCTTGACAAGGACAACAAGGGACGCCCACGGGCTGCAAGATGGCTCGATAACGCCTTTAGTCATCATCTTATCGACATCTCGTTGTATCACTCGTCGTTCAGCATGTGAAACACGGTACGCCCGGTGGTGTATCGGATTGACGTCTCCGGTGTAAATACCGACACATCAATTCAGTGCATTTCCGTGTGTTGTGCGGTTACAGCTTGCTTGCGCTTTATTTTGTGCGCCGCGAAGGATTTGGTGAGGAGAGACGAAGACGACGAAGAAGACGTGCTGCTCGATTGGAGCTGTTCTGCTGTGTGGCCGGCTTTTGCTTGTCCTGTTATTACTGTGACAAATTGGTCGATGTGCTGGGTACCATCCTATCCACTAATTTGGCTTCCCGACGCTTCAAGTACCTACCACCATTTCCACAATTCCGGAGGAAAACCGGGCACTTCGCCACAGCCGCCGCTTGCAAGGACTACTTCCTGAATACGGCCCATTGAGCCCAGTAAGAATGTCCACCACAGGGACAAGTGCAAGTCAGACGCAGGAGAGTGACACATTCCAATCCACTTCTACCCCGAGTGTCGTCTACTCAGCGCGCATTCCGATGGCGACGTGTTCGAGGACGTGGAGGATTGGCTTGCACACTTCGACCGAGTCGCAGCAGTCAATGAAGTGTTTCCACGATGACCGCGGAAACACGCTGTCAAAACGCTGGAGTGAGGAAGCGCGGCGGCAGTGAGCGAATTGACCTTCGTAGTGCGCCTCTGGCATCAACGCGAGCTAAGCCGCGAAAACAGAGCGCAGCGGACTCTGTCGTCGTCGTAGACTCTAAGAGACTGCGCTACGTGTATTTGCCCTTGAAGACTACGCTCGCACGTGGTTCGAGAATCATGAGGACTCCATCACTAGCTGGCGAGAATACCGACGACAGCTCCGCGAGACATACAGCAGCCCCGAAAGGAAAGAACAGGCCCTGCAGAGTCGGTTTCAGAAGCCAAATGAAAGCGTGGCCATGTTTGTCAAGGACATGCCACGCTTGTTCCGACGTGCTAATCCAGGTATGGCCGAGACAAAGAAAGTTCGTCTCTTAATGCGAAGGGTGAAAGAACAACTCTTCGCTGGACTCGTGCGCAACCCTCCAGCTACCGTCGCTGAGTTCATAATTGAAGCAACGACAATGGGGCGAGCGCTGCAGCAACGCTTGCAACAGTACGACCTCCAAAGCACCGTCGCCGCCGTGTCATGTTTCACCTGCGGACATGATTTAGCAGCACTCCAAGAGTTTGAGGGAAGCGTTGTGCGCGAAGAGCTTGAGGAAGTTCGCTAAACTGCTTGTCAGCCGGCTGTTACTGCGCTTGGTGACATCATTCGTGACGAAATCAGGACCATGACCCAACCATTGGCACCAACGCGAGCGCAAGCCCCAGTCCTGCATGCATGCCGAAGCCTTACGGAGTCCTCAACCATCTACAGGACGACGTTTGCTTTGCCCTGTTTCAGCTGTAACACGTGAATTTTCCGCCACTAATGTAAACCCCTATGAATACCTAGGCCCGCGAGAGATCACACGAAATCAAACGTGTGGCGCACCTCGGATAACCCGGCACTTTGCTACCACTGCGGCGAAGCGGACCATCTGTATCGTCAGTGCCCTTATCGGAGGATGGGCCTTCAGGGATTTCACCCTAACGCGCGTCGACCAAGCAGTGGTGCGTGCCCACGCCAGATTGGACAGTTCCTGGCCTCTCAACAGCCGTGTTCTCCCGCACAAAGACGCCAACAACATTCACCATCTCCTTGGGGCATCACCTCGCCTAGCCTTGAATTCAAAGAGTCAGCTAGCGCAAGACAGGAGTAATTGGAGATCACAGGGAGAGGCCTTCGTCCTGCAGTGGATATAAATATAGGCTAACGATGATGAGTACGCAAATCCGTGGATGAAAAATATCTCGAGTGTCGAAGTCGGTCCAGCGAGTCGTCGATGGGAGGAAGCGGATAGACGTCTTTCTTTGTGAGGTTGTTGAGTTCGCGATAATCAACGCAGAAACGCAGTTTGCCGTCTTTCTTTTTAACTAGCACCACTGGTGACGACCATGCGCTTGAAGATTTATTTATTTATTTATTCAATCAAAATACCTTACAGGCCCATTGGAGGGCATTGAGTAAGGGGGGCAACAGTAATTACAAGTAAAAAAATAAGGATACAGACGAAAAAAAAAAGGCAACAATGCAAATATTACAAAAAGCAAAGTACATCTTTATACAATATTAATACGCAACGAATTCAAGTTATCACGGAATGTTTCGCGATTAGATATGGATGCAATGTGATCCGGAAGACTATTCCAATGTGCAATAGCTCGATGTAGTGGTGATGAGTTAAATTCCTTTGTTTGACCATGAATGCGTGCAAAACTAAGTGCCTTGTGAATGCGTCGAGATGTGCGCACAGGTACATGAAGCGGCAAACAGTGAAATTTATTACTATAAATGTACCTGTGAAAAAGATATAAAAGAGCGATGGACACGGCGTTCTTCCAATGACTGAAATGCAAGGTCTTGATTTATTCGGGTAACACTTTAATGATAATCGTAGTTGCCAGATATGAATCTGGCTGCCCTATTTTGAACACCTTCCAACATACGGATTAGATAATCTTGATATGGTGACCATGTGGATGAAGCGTATTCTAATTGTGGGCGAACATAAGTAAGGTATGCTAATTTACGTACATCATAAGGTGCGTTGCGCAAGTTTCTGCGCAGATAGCCGAGAGACTGAGAAGCTTTCGATGAGACAGCTGCTATATGCGTTGTCCAGGATAAATCCGATGAAAGGTGAACGCCGAGATATTTGTACGATGGGGTAGCCGAAATTATGGTATCATCAATGGAATAGTGAAATACCGAGTTAGTGCGCTTCCTACTAAACGAAATTAGCTTGGATTTTGAGGCGTTAAGGGACATCTGCCAAGTTACGCACCATCTATTGGTTAGGTCAAGGTCATTTCGCAGTTTAGAACGATCGTCGAAACATTTAATATTGCGGTAGATGACGCAGTCGTCAGCGAACAACCTAACTGAGGATGAAAGGTTAGCAGGCAAGTCGTTGATGTATATTAAAAAAAGTAATGGACCTAGCACACTGCTTGGGGGACAGCGGACGTGACGTCGCAAAGGTTAGACGAAATGTTATTGACCACTGTAAATTGCTGACGTGAAGACAAAAAGTTACGAAGCCAAGATAGTGTAAAAGAATCTATACAAAGAGCAGACAACTTGGAGATTAAACGGCAATGAGGTACAGTATCGAACGCCTTAGCGAAATCGAGCAAGAGGCAATCGGTTTGATCGGTAGTGTTCATGTTGAAGTGAAGGTCAGTTGTGAATTCGAATAACTGAGTGTCACATGAATAGCCTTTTCTGAAGCCATGTTGACTAGGGAAAATAAAGTTATTTGATTCAAGGTGATCGTAGATATGAGAAGCTATAATGTGTTCAAGAAATTTGCAGCATATGCAAGTTAGTGAAATTGGACGATAATTACGGGGTGAGTGTCTGTCACCAGATTTAAGTAGACGAATTACCTTACCAATTTTCCAATCCACAGGCAGCTCGCCTGATGATAAAGACTGGTTAAATAGAGTACACAGAAAACGACTGGAAATACCAGTAGTATTCTTGAGTATTTTAGAGTTGATGTTGTCAATGCCAGATGATGTGGAAACTTTATGATTTGTGATGAGGTTCGCGATACCTTCAGCAGTCAAGCTGATTGGAGCCATGAAAGGGAAGGGTTTATCTGGAACAAATGGCACAATGGTACAGTCTTCCTGTGTGAAAACAGACGCGAAATATGCAGATGGTTGAATGATGTCATCAGCAAGCATTTGTTTTACTTGTTCGCGAATGCAGGGAAAGCACGGGGAATGCGGGAGATGGAAATTCAAGACGATGAGCAACACGAGAACAAGGTGAGAGCAGGAGCCAACGTTTCGACAAGTGGACTTGTCTTCTTCAAGGCTACATATGCTCTCCTCGGCACAGTATAGTTTATAGGTAGGGTTCTTCAAAAGGGGAGAGAAGGTTAGGAGGGTGGGTGAGGTAACGAGGTAGATTGTGTTAGCGGCGAGGCTGTAGAATTGAAAAGAAAGATAATGCTCTACTCATAGACGGTGGAGGAATTTGAGGCAGGCCCATGTGTTAGCCAGTTGACGTGTCATTGTAGGGTTCTCTTTTCGTGGAAGGGGCCTGAATGGCGGTGGGGG
This sequence comes from Dermacentor silvarum, assembly GCF_013339745.2. Taxonomy (NCBI): domain Eukaryota; kingdom Metazoa; phylum Arthropoda; class Arachnida; order Ixodida; family Ixodidae; genus Dermacentor; species Dermacentor silvarum. The sequence continues at coordinate 169,847,741 of NC_051158.1, forward strand.
GCGATATCTGCTCCGCTGGAGGTCAGTGAACTATCGTGTCTGACAGAGAGGATAAAAGTAGCGGCAGAAGAATGGTGCTCGTGGAAAAAAAAGGAAACGGGGCATGGGGGTAGAGCAAATATATCAATAAATGAACGAAAGGACCGAGTGAAAGCAAAGGGATGTTGGAGTGTTATTGACAATCGTATAATGAGAAAAAAAAACTGTCAGCCCTTCCACTGGGGATGAGATGAAAGGCCAGCGAAGCTGTACTATGGTGGGAATTATGTATTTCCAATTATGACTACTAAGATGTGATAGTGTGATTGGTTATTTAAACTATTAAATTAGAAACATATATGATCTGGTGGTTTTCATTTATTTAGTGACCACAGGGACCATGGCCTTATGGTCGCTACGGTACACCGCCATAGGCTGTACGGCAAAGGTTCGCACGTTCTTCATAAACACGTCACCAATGCCGCGCGCGTTCGGTGCGAACGGGGGCAAAACGCCGCAGCCGTCGACAACAGTTCTGCGCGTTGTTTGTGTGACCGCACACAACCGCTCTCAAAACGCTGGCGTGAGCAAGGGCGCCAGCAGCTGCGGGCGAAGGTTCATGCGGTCTATCGCTTCAACGGAAACTGAGCGGCGAAAGCACAGCGCATACAAAGGCAGGAGCCGTGTTGCAGATCGTTTTCAAGATAGGGTGCGCGCGACCGCCCAGCGCAGCGCAAAGTACAAATTGGCAGGGCAACTGATAAGAGCGCTAGCGCGATTTCTACGTGATGGAACGGCTAAACGCCGTTGTCGACAATGTTAGAGAAAAGGCACGCGAGAGCCCCGAGAGAGTCAGCGGCACAGGCCGCAGAAGCCGGCAGGGCTGCGCCCATGCGCCGCAGTGGGAGAGCGGGCTCGCACACGCACAGTCTAGGGTGATATTGGAAAGAGTTTAACTGCGCTAGAAACAGAGACAAAGCAGCAAAGGAGGACGAAAAAGACAAGACGTGCGCAGACTCGCAACTAACCTTTAATGGGTGAAAGATGACATATATACAGTGAGGATAACAAAACGACATGATCTGATTGGCAAGACATGGCCACATGTACACTTCAATCATAGTCTCGCGCCTAGATATTGCACTTCGCAATCTGCAAGCGCCACCGACGGATCACTGATGCATCCACGTGTTTTCTTAATTGCATAAGCATCGAAGATCTCCCGCCTTATGGGATCCTTATGGCGATATAAAATCTTAGTTTTTTTTTTTTCAGTAGCGGTCGGCACGCCTTGTTTGTCTCCTTTTCACAGTCCCTGCAGTGTTTCGCCACGTCAGAATAGCCATCAGAAAAGCAGTTCATGGAATGGTCCCTTAAACGAATAATAATGCAGCGGCTCGTTTGTCCCATATACACCCACCCACAAGTGAAAGGGAATTCATATATCACGGCGCGAACGCAAGGAACGTACTCTGGCTTTTGGTGGTCAATATGGCAAACAAAAGGGCTATTTCTAGGTGACCTGTCAATTTTATTCATTACCCATGCACAGAAACGTGCCATTTTCTGAGGGGCGGATAACACAATGCTCACACCGTAACGCTGTGCAACGTTCTTGAGGTTGTGTGACACCTTATGCTGGTAAGGGATCACAGCATAACGTCTACTTCTTCTTCTTTCTGGGGTTTTACGTGCCAAAACCAGTTCTGATTATGAGGCACGCCGTAGTGGAGGGCTCGGAATTAATTTAGACCACCTGGGGTTCTTTAACGTGCACTACAACGCAAGCACACGGGCGTTTTTGCATTTCGCCTCCATCGAAATGCGGCCTCTGCGGCCGGGATTCGATCCCGCGATCTCGTGCTCAGCAAAGCAGCACCTTAGCCGACCAAGCCACCGCGGCGGGTAGCATAACGTCTACGCTCCTGGTCGTTATCTTGAGGTGAAGCAGTAACACCACACTTAATCTTTTTGATTAATTTTTCACAGACTGCTGCTATTACATAGCTCGGATACCCTACAGTAGTCAATCTTGTTACTTGGTGTTCAACGCTATCTGTTACCACGTGGGCGCAAGATATTCGTAGAGCAGAAATAATGCTGGACAGAACAACGAGCCCTCCTTATCGGACTCTAGAAGGCACAAGTTAGAAGTCGTTAAATGTTCAACAAGAGGCTTCAGGTCTCTAGAGTTCCGTGGCCTACCTGGAGCACAATTGAGGACTTGGACACATTCCTGCGTACAACGCAGGCGAACGTCCTCCGATACTTGGCGGGAGATGTTCCTCGCATGGGCGAGCTTCTCGGCAGGGGAGAGCACCGGTTCCCTGGCAAAATTTCGGGCGTAGTTGCAATATCATATTCACATGCTCCTATTCACCTTGAACATTGTTCTTTGCCCCTCAGAAAATGGCACGTTTGTGTGCACGGGTAATGAATAAAATTGACAAGTCACCTAGTAATAGCCCTTTGCATGGTTTGCCATTTTGCCATATTGACCACAAATAACCAGAGTACGTTCCCTGCGTTCACGCTGTAGTATATGAATTCCCTTTGACTTGTGGGTGTGTGTATATTGGACAAACGAGCCACTGCATTAATATTCGTTTAAAGGAGCATTCTATGAACTGCCTTTCTGATGGCTATTCTCACGTGGCGAAGCACTGCAGGGACTGTGAAAAGGAGACAAACAAGGCGTGCCGACCGCTGCTGAAAAAAAACTAAGATTTTATATCGCGATAAGGACTGCATCACGCGGGAGATCTTCGAGGCTTATGCAATTAAGAAAACACGTGGATGCATCAGTGATCCGTCGGTGGCGCTTGTAGATTGTGAAGTGCAATATCTAGGCGCGAGATTGTAATTGAAGCGTACATGCGACCATGTCTTGCCAATCAGATCATGTTTTGTTATCCTCACTGTATATATGTCATCTTTCACCCATTAAAAGTTAGTTGTGAGTCTGCGCACGTGTTGGCTTTTTTTTTTCGTCCTCCTCTGTCCCTGTTTCTAGCGCCATTAAAATCTTTCCAATATGAACCTCAACCAACTAGCCCAACTTAATCGGTGCACTACTGCAGTCTAGGGTGCCTCGATGCCCTCCTCGCCCACGGCTTCCCTTCCAGTGGGAAGTCGCGTTTGCTCTCCGCTGTGCGTTCGCTCCCCGTTAAAGCGCACGTCCCTCGCCCTCGCGCACTTTCACTCGCACATACAGCATACGGCTAATGAGAGTTTTTTTCTACAGCCGGACGCGAACATCGAAGAGTGAGCTGTTAACAGCTTCGCTGTAGAAAAGAAACCAAGCAACTCAATGAAAAATAACGAAGTGCTGCTGCCTATGCTTTGAAGTTTCGCATAGCGAATATATTATTAAGCTCCCTCTGAAACGTCCATCGCAGTCAATTCTCAAGCGCACGCTCTTGAAGTTTACCTGTCACTTCTCGAGTTTGTTTTCACGCTGAACTATTTCGATTTCGATACTATTCACTACCTACAAACTTTCGGCACAAGCATGGGAACACCATTCGCTCCCACGTATGCCAACATTTCAATGGGACAGCTTGACAGCTTGAAGCAAGCCTGATAAAAGCATACCCTTTAAAGCCCCACACCTACCTGCGTTACATTGACGACGTATTCATAATATGGGAACACGGCACAAACGCGCTAACCAACCTAATTAGTCATTTCAACCGCTTTCACCAGAGTATTAGGTTTACTGCTCACCACTCTCCTAGTCAGATCAACTTCCTCAACACGACAGTTTACATAGAAAATGTAAAACTCAAAACGACACTTTATCGGAAGCGTACGGATAGCCAGCAGTATTTAGACCACACCCGTCATCACCCGTGACACTGCAAGGGAGGAATTTTTGTCGGACAAGCGAGACGGATAAAAAGAATCTATAGCGAAGACAACGATTATATCCACCGCCTAAATGACCATAAAGTAACGCTAGCGGCACGAAACCATCCGCAAATTCTTCTCGACCAGGCTTATGACGTTGCGTCAAGATTAGAGAGGCAGTCGGCATTAGCTAAGAAACAACCTACGCCAGAAACTGATAGACCACCAGCCTTTTAGATGCGAATCAGCTTATGATCGGGGCTATGTCACTCCCTCCCTCCATCCATCCGCCGTGCGGCGTCCACACCCCTACTGCGCATCCTCCTCCCCTCCTCTCCTCTCGGCATTCCTCCTCTCCTCTCCGACGTTCCTCTCCTCTCCGGATTGCGCAACGAATGGAAAGACCTGCGGCTCCGCGCGCGATAATGCGAAGCAACTTAGGTTAGAGGCGCGACGGTAGGCGCCCCAGAGGCACCGGCAACAGTCACCAACGCCGCGCGCGTTCTGTGCGAACGCGGGAAAAACGCAACAGTTCTGCGCGTTGCTGGTGCTGCTGCATGTCCAAGTTTATACAGCTGATAAAACTACCTTGAGTCGACCAATGGCAACTCAATGAAAAATAACTAAGTGCTGCTGCCTATGCTTTGAAGTTTAGCATAGGGAACAGATTCTAAAGCTCCCTTTGAAACGTTCATGCCTATTGGTTGCAATGTCTTGAACTTTGGATGAGGGACGATTCTCTATATTGAAGCGAAAGCTTCATTACACTACCTCGGGCAGCCGTCGGCGACTCGACAGTTTTCACCTTGAGAGCTAGAGGTCAAACCACAAGAGCGCATTAAGGCGCGTTTATCGTTCATCGGCACGCGGGTGAGCGTCTTCAGAGACACCGGCCGCGTCGGAGCGCATTGGCCGCGCGTCCGGTTACGTTTGCGGCGCCAGTACGTCGAATCATCGGTCGAACTATAGCCGCTGTCGTTCTCGCCAACGTGACATAACGTGTGCGCACGTTCACGCTACGTCAGACTATATTTAGGTCTTTACGGAGCCCTGAAAGGAGACATTGCCGTCGTTGCCCGAGTTGGGCGAAACCACTCCTCGGCCACAGCTCGACAATGGGCTTAGCCAGGGCAGTGAAGCTTTCGCTATCAGCCGGGGTTAACCAAAGCTAAACCACAGCCATTTTTTTCTGTCTCGCGCAGATTGAAAATTTGACAGAAGTATGTAGAGTTTAAGTTTATCAAAGTTATGACCTGGTTGGTTGAAATGCTCGGCGACGGCTTTGGGAAGCATTTTAGCCGCGTCTGCGCGATGTCCGTTTAACCTGATGTTCAGTGATTGTCCCGTTTCGCCGGTATATTGCTTCTTACAGAAGGAACAGTCCAGCATATCAATTACATCGGAGCTAGTGCAAGTAAAGCTAGTTTTCACTTCGTGTGTGTAGCTATTTGCGGTGTTCTGAATTTTAAGGTCACCTTGAAGATGCCTGCAGGTTTTGCACCTGGGGCGAGAGCATGCTTTTATTACGGGGGAACAATTTTGGCTGATTTTTGCATAAACCAACCCTTGGTACATTCGGGAACGCTTTTCTCAGACCCTCGTAACTTGATAATATTTGGTGGTATTTTCGAAGGATGTTGGGGGGGGGGGGTATATTTGGGAGGGCATTAGAACATTTTGTTTAAAAAAATTACACCATCTTCCCGTAGGGGAACCCTGAGTAGTATGTGCAGGGTCATGTCATAAGCTGCGATGTAATTATCCGGGATTTTTTTTCATTATTCGACTGTCAATAATATTCCAACATCCCTTTGCTTTCACTCGGTCCTTTCGTTCATTTATTGATATATTTGCTCTACCCCCAGCCCCGTTTCCTTTTTTTCAGCTCCTCTTCGGTTACGAGGAGCTGAAATTCCTTGGTCATGTCATAAGCTGCGATGTAATTATCCGGGATTTTTTTTTTTTTTCATTATTCGACTGTCAATAATATTCCAACATCCCTTTGCTTTCACTCGGTCCTTTCGTTCATTTATTGATATATTTGCTCTACCCCCAGCCCCGTTTCCTTTTTTTTCCACGAGCACCATTCTTCTGCCGCTACTTTTATCCTCTCTGTCAGACACGATAGTCCACTGACCTCCAGCGGAGCAGATATCGCCCCCCACCGCCATTCAGGCCCCTTCCACGAAAAGAGAAACCTACAATGACACGTCAACCGGCTAACACACGGGCCTGCCTCAAATTCCTCCACCGACTATCAGTGGAGCATTATCTTTCTTTTCAGTTCTACAGCCTCGCCGCTAACACACTCTACCTCGTTACCTCACCCACCCTCCTAACCTTATCTCCCCTTTTGAAGAACCCTACCTATAAACTATACTGTGCCGAGGAGAGCATATGTAGCCTTGAAGAAGACAAGTGCGCTTGCCTAATCGTTGGCTCCTGCTCTCACCTTGTTCTCGTGTTGCTCATCGTCTTGAATTTCCATCTGCCGCATTCCCCGTGCTTTCCCTGCATTCGCGAACAAGTAAAACAAATGCTTGCTGATGACATCATTCAGCAATCTACAAGCCCATGGTCGTCACCAGTGGTGCTAGTTAAAAAGAAAGCACACTGCGCTTCTGCGTTGATTATCGCGAACTCAACAACCTCACAAAGAAAGACGTCTATCCGCTTCCTCGCATCGACGACTCGCCGGACCGACTTCTACACTCGATATATTTTTCATCCACGGATCTGCGTAGTGGTTATGGGAAAATCGAGGTCGATGTCCGTGACCGGGAAAAGACCGCATTTATTACTCCTGACGGACTCTTTGAATTGAAGGTTCTTCCTTTTGGCCTGTGCTCAGCTGCTGCGACTTTTCAAAGAATGACTGACACTGTTTTGACTGTTTTGTCTGGTCTTAAGTGGCAAACGCGTCTTGTTTATTTATACGACGTCGTTGTTTTTTGGGAGACTTTCGAGCAGCATCATATGCGTCTTCGTGCAGTGCTTGATGCGCCCCGAACTCCTGGCCTGTCACTCAAGCCCAAAAAATGTCACTTCGGTTACGAGGAGCTGAAATTCCTTGGTCATGTCATAAGCTGCGATGTAATTATCCGGGATTCCTTAAAAAACGCGAGCTGTTGTAGCCTTCCCATTGCCTACGAACAAACACGAGGTTCGCCGGTTTTTGGGACTTCGCGCGTATTACCGTCGCTCGTACCAAACTTAAAAAAAAGATAGCTGAGCCCTTGCATTATCTCGCCAGGGACAATGTCGCTTTCGTTTGGAACACAGAGCAACATCGCGCTTTTCACGACCTACAACAACTTCAGACTCCTCCAATCGTATCTCATTCCGACGAAGACGCCGACACTGAAGTACACACAGGCGCAAGCAATGTCGGTCTCGGTGCCGTCCTTGCGCAGCGGCAAGAATGTGAGTGGTCGCCTACGCTATTCGTACCTTGTCATCGGCCAAATCGAACTAGTCAACTACAGGAAAAGAATGTCTATCTGTTGGATTTACCGCCCAAAGCTTCGAGCTAATAGTGTGCTGTTTTTCTAGGATCCGACTGCCTTGAGGTATGCACCGGTGTGCGCAGCGTTGGGTTTAGCGGCGTCGGCTGAATCGTATTCGGTTCTGCGAATTGCTGTCCAGCGTGTCACGCACCCTGCTACCTCGTGCCGTGGTTTGTGATTGTCATCTCATCTGGAACAATCAGTGTTACACCGGTGCAGTTACTGTTCGTCGCTTGCAGCGCCCCCAAGTCAGCTGTCCTGTAAAAAGGATCACCCACGCCCACCGAGCGGGATTTGCAGCCCAAAGCTTCGAGCTAATAGTGTGCTGTTTTTCTAGGTGAGTGTGTAGCAACGTGCCTCTTGATAGTTTTCTCGCTGACTGGCTGCAATTCCCCATTGTGTCCACAGTCATTGATGGATTAGCTATGGGTACTGATTTGTGCACTTACCGCGCCCGCATCGGCTGTTTCGTTAAACCGAGAAAAATTGCGGATCCATGTAGCCTTGTATGGCTCCGGTCGTGTTCGTTTGGTCGGCGCTACTTTGTGGGCGGTCGCCTAGTGCTTGTATTTTTTTTTTCGCTTGCTCATTTATTGATTTGTGCGGGTGACGTTGAGGTAAATCCGGGTCCGGATAAGGTTGACCAAATTGTAACATTGGTGAAGGAACTGACAGTGTCGAACGATCGATTTCACAAGGAAGTGACGAATAAACTTAGACATCCACACTACTGTGACAGACGTCAAAAGGCGGCTCTCCAAAATTGAGGAACGACTTGCCACTGTTGACAACCTAAGTGAAAGTGTTACTGCTGTCGGCTCTGTTCTTCAAGAATCTCAAGTGCAGTTGAAGAGCATCGAGCAGAAACAGACTCAACAAGCAAATCTCGTAGTGGATGACCTGAATAATCGATTGAGGCGAAACAACCTCGTATTCAAGGGTATTCCTGAACAGACTACTGAAAAGTGGAGCGATACGGAAAAACTGATTTCTGAATTTGTCACGACAAACCTGGGCATTCAACCAGGTGAAATAGAGCGAGCTCATCGTGTCGGCCAACGTAAACCCGATCGCAGTCGGCCTGTTGTGGTGAAATTTCTCAACTTCAAAGACAAAAGCAATATCCTGAAAAGCGCTTTCAAACTAAAAGACCTGGTAACCATGCGCGTTTGGATCGAGGAAGATTTTTCACCACGAATGCAACTGATCAGGAAAACGCTCCGTGATTTCGCGCGTGCGAATCGCCTGCAGAACGAGAAATATAAACTACAGTTTGATAAGCTTATAATGGGTAATGGTATTTTCACGGTCGACCCTTCAATCAATGAAGTGGTCCCCATTCCTAGACACGCAGCTCCGACGAATGGCAACTGACGTCACAACGCTGCAGAAAACAAAAAGCTGTCCATAATTGTGGCAAATTTTAGAAGTCTTTTCAGAAAACAGGATCACCTTTGTGCGTTTGTCGAGTCCTGCTTTGCTGATATTATACTGGGAACAGAGACATGGCTGCCGTGCGATGTGTCCGACAAAGAATTATCTTTTTCTAAAAACTTTGTTTTGTTTCGAAAAGACAGGGTTGGTGGTGTTATAATTGCAGTAAACAAAAAATTCCAAGCGCACCTACTTGACACGGGTTCCGGTATTGAAATTTTGTAGGTCATGCTCAAGCTTTCATGTGTAACTTGTGTCATTGGGGTTTGTTACCGTCCGCCTTACTCACAGGACACATTTATTAAATTGCTAAACGAGTCATTAACCTTTGTGTGTAACAAATTTCCTGGCTCGCCTATTATTCTTGCGGGTGACTTTAATTACCCTGGAATTAACTGGCGGACGGGCACAGCCAAAGGCGGCCCAAGGAAAGTTGAATGTAAAGATTTTCTCGATATGATGTCTACATACGGATTAAGCCAAATAGTTTCCTTGCCAACAAGGGGGGATGCTATCTTGGATCTTGTGCTGACCACTGAACCCGTCAACGTGTCTGTTCATGTGTTAGATTGCATCAGTGATCACAATGTCCTCCATTGTGAATACGAGCTAAAGCGTAAAAAAAAAAAGAGTACAAGAAAAGAAAAAACTTTATGATGTCGAAATGATCCCCAGCGAGCTCTCGTCTTTTTGTCGTGAATTCCTGAGTGGCATGCATGATCGTGATAGCAATGATAACTGGACGATTGTTTGTAGCAAGCTGACTGAACTTAAAGAAAGGTACATTCCAAAAATGCAAATAACTCTGTCTACTGGAAGCGCGTGGTTCACCTCTCATGTAAGGCGCTGTATTAATAAAAGGAAACGCTCTTATTCAAAAGCTAAGCAGTCGACATCTGATGATGCCTGGAAGTGCTATTGGGAACAGTCAAAGTTATGCAAAATCGAAATTGAAGAAGCTAAAGACAAATTTTTTAACCATGATATTTCCAGCATGTTAGCAAACAACACAAAAAAATTCTGGAAAGTAATAATCCCCAAACCGTCGTCATACTGCTTCATATCCATAACGAAAGACAACGAGTTCCTTCCACCATCAGAGGTCGCTACTGCATTAAATTCTTTCTTTTGTTCCGTTTTCACAAGTGAGCTTCCTGTTCCCGCCAATATTCACGTCGGTTCTGTAACCTCCATCATGAATGATATCATAATCACTCAGAAGGGCATAGAAGCTGCTATTGATCGTCTTTCTAACAGCTCGGCTCCCGGTCCAGACGGAATCTGTCCAAAACTATTAAAAATAACTAAACCAGTGATATCCCGCATTTTCGCTTGTCTTTTTCAACAATCTATTGATTCAGGATGCGTACCTGACGGATGGAAAATAGCTAAAATAATTACAATCTTCAAGTCCGGTGACCCTTCATCTGTCTCTAACTACAGACCCATTTCACTGACCAGCATTTCATGTAAACTACTCGAACACATTATTTCATCAGCAATTATGAAATACCTAACAGAGCACAATCTTCTTTCCATTAACCAACACGGGTTTCATCAGGGTCGTTCATGCGACACGCAGTTATTCGAGCTAGTCTCCGACTTATACCAAGCTATTAATGACTCATCACAAGTAGACGCCATATTTATTGATTTTGCGAAGGTGTTCGACAAGGTAGCTCATAACCGTTTATTAATGAAACTTCGCTGTTTTAATATAAATAGTAGGACCACTAATTGGATTAGCAACTTTTTAACTAACCGGTACCAATTTCTAACTGCTAATGAATTTTCTTCTCCGCGATCCCTAGTTAAATCAGGGGTGCCGCAGGGCTCTGTATTGGGACCTATTTTATTCCTACTTTACGTTAACGGCATCAGCAGTAACATTAAATCCACAGTTAGACTATTTGCAGATGATTGTGTAATTTATAGACGAATAACTAACCCTTCCGACGTTGACACTTTGGAATCTGACATCGCGTAAATTACGGACTGGTGTCGAAAGTGGCGAATGGAAATAAATGTTTCAAAAACTAAGGCTATTGCTTTCACTAGAGCTTCTAACCCGCAGCTAACCGATTACTCGATGAACGGCATTGCTATTGCTCATGCTGACAGAATAAAATACTTAGGAATTCATTTTTCTTCAAACGTGTCGTGGAACCAACACATCGATGCGATTACTAGCAGCGCGTGCAAAACCCTTGGCTACATCAGGTGTAACCTTTACTCGGCAAACCAGTCCACTAAATTATTAGCGTATACGACGGTGGTTCGTTCAAACATGGAGTACGCGTCTTTTATTTCAAACCCGCATCAGTCGTACCTCATAAACAAGCTCGAGTCAGTCCAAAACAAAGCAGCCCGCTACATTACGAAAAATTACTCACGAACGTCCAGCATCACCAACATTAAAGATTCGCTAAATCTTCCCTCTCTAGAAAATCGCAGACTCATAGCACTTCTTTCCCATTTTCACAGGCTTTACCACTGCAGGTCGTCTTTCAGCGCATGCCACATCAGGCCCGCCCATCGTATCTTCCCGCGCCTTGATCATCCCTTTAAAGTGCAGCCCGTTCTGGCGCGCACTAACTTCTTAAGTCATTCGCCTCTCTTTCTCGCAATATATCACTGGAATAAGTTACCAAATGAAATCGTATCCATTCTAAGTCATGATGATTTCCTAGCAAAACTAAAAGACTATTTTAAAGTACGCGCATAGGCTTTTCTTGCTCAATCGTTCAAGGCGCCATTGTGGTCTAGTGCTTTTTTTTTTTTTTGTCACTTCATTTTTTTTTCATCAACATATTTTGATGCTCCTTGCGCACCTGGCTTTGTTTTAGGTGAGCGCCAAGTTCCTTGTACTGCTTATTTTGTTATTCTTATTTTTCATTTATTTATATATTTTTTTACTTTTTTATTTTTTTTTTCTTGTTACATGCTATATTTGCTGTTGTCTGCACCTATTTTAACAAGGATATTTCTTTTGAATTACTCATTCTAAGTAACCTTGATTTTGTGTTACACGCCTTTTAATGGCAATAGGTGTCTTGAAAGTTTAGGATGTGTTGTTGTAACAGCTTTTACGGTTTCTCTTTGATTTTTTTCCCTTTGTGTTCTTGTTTTTATTTTAACATGCATTACCTGTTTGAATGCGTCTGCTGTTACTTACTGATTTATTGTACCATCCCTATGTAATGCCCTACGGGCCTTTAGGGTACTTGAATAAAAAAATATTTCTAAGGAAGACCTTTCAAAGTAGTCAGTGATCACCATTCGTTGTGTTGGCTTGCCGGTTTCAAAAGACCCCTCAGGCCACCTCGCTCGATGGAGCCTTCGCCTTCAGGAGTTCGACGTTACAGTTGTCTATAAGTCGGGACAAAAGCACACAGATGCCGACTGTCTGTCCCGCGCTCCTGTAGAAACGACTCCGTCTGAACTGACGACGACAGTTTCCCGTCACAGCGTCTGACTTGGCTCAGCAACAGCGTGATGACCTGGAGCTTCGCCAGCTCACCGACTATCTTGAGGGCCAACTTACGCAGCCACCACGGGCATTCCGACACACAATTTCGTAGTTTTTTTTTCTCCGCAGCAACGTCTTGTACAAGCAAAGCTTTGACTCCAGCTCTCAAACCGATCTTTTGGTGGTGTCATCTGCGATGTGAGATGAGATCCTCCATGCCTGTCACGACGAACCGGTTCGTCTTCTGGCCATTTTGGGTTCACGCGCACTCTAGCAAGTATCCGCCACAAGTGCTACTGGCCTAAGCTGTCCCGCACCGTCAAGTACTAAGTGAAACCATGCAGAGACTGCCAGCAGCGTAAGACACCGCCCATGAAAACAGCTGGCTTGTTACAACTTGTCGAACCACTCCAGGCACCCTTTCAACAAGTTGGAATGAACTTGCTTGGACCTTTTCCTAAATCTTCGGCTGGCAACCGATGGATAATAGTTGCGAGAGATGACCTCACTCGTTACTGTGAAACATCACTTTGGCGAGCTACTGCTAGCGACGTCGCCAACTTCATTCATGACATCGTCCTCCACCGTGGTGCACCAGCAGTGGTTATTACCGACAGAGAGACCGCTTTCACAGCCCAACTTTGGAAGAAGTGATAACTCTCAGCGGCACTGTTCATCGTCGGGCGACTGCTGATCATCCACAGACGAACGGCCTAACCGAACGGCTCAATAAGGCCATCGCTGACATGCTTTCAATGTATGTCAACGTGGATCACAACTGGGACAGCGTTCTTCCTTTCGTAACTTTCGCCTTTAATACCGCAGTTCAAGAAACCACAGGATTTACTCCTTTCCGCTTGCTTCACTGCCGCGAGGTTACCACAGGATCGCAAAAAGGTAAGGCGTGCAGACACGGACACAAGAGAAGTGGACAACACAAACGCCGACTATCAACTGAAGGAAGCACTGAGGCGAAGAAAGAAACAAGACAAAACTCACCTGCGCATGCTCTCGAATGGTAGCACGGCGAAACACGTGTCAATCGGGTACACGTGCCGGTCTACGTGAGAGATAACTGTTGAGGCATTTGATCTCTTCCTTATGTAAGGTAATCGAAGGCTTACTCACGCACGCACTTCCACTATTATTGATATGCAGAGCATGCGCAGATGAGTTTTGTGATCTTTCTTTTTTCACCTCAGCGCTTCCTTCAGTTGATAGTCGGCGTTTGAGTTGTCCACATCTCTTCTCTTGTGTTCGTGTCTGCACGCCTTACCTTTTTTTGCATTATGGATCCTTAACAACTAGCCCAGCTTTCTGTCGTTCTATACCACAGTATTAGACGTAATGCTCCTGCCCAATGCCTTCGCATCTACCACAGTGAATGCTGCCCAATATGCTCAGCGTGCCGATGAAGCTCGTCAGCTAGCTCACCTGCGCATTCGCTCTCAGCAACACTACGTACGATGCTCACAGGTACAACCTCTGCCACAGAGAAGTTACCTAACGCCCTGGAGATATAGTATGGATCTGGAGTCCAGTCCGTCACCGCGGGAGGTCGGAAAAACTTCTCCGTCGTTATTTCTGCCCTTACCGAGTTCTTCAACGCCTCATTGACGATAACTACAAAGTTGTTCCAGAGAGCACCATGCGATGCTCCCGCCGTCCACCACAACCAGACATCGTCCACGTGGCTAGGATGACGCTGTATTACGCAAGCTGATCACCTATCTTCCCTACTTCGAAAGCATCGAGCCGATGCTTTTGAAAGGGGGGAATAATGACACGTCAGTACAGTGCATTTCAGTGTGTTGTGCGGTTACAGTTTGCTTAGGCCCGTGCCAAGGCACTGCTGCGCTCCTTTGGTGGGAAGACGACTACGCGCTTCGTAGTCGCGGCAGAGTACACACAAGAACACCGGTTCACGGCGGTATAGTCGTAGACGGTAACTCCGGGCTTACGCACGCGTGTAGTGTCAGCACGGAATACCCAGATACAGCGGAAGAGGTTGCGATTGCGCTTACCGACCCCCTCTGCGAGATAGTTCTTAGCGACTCACAATCCGCAGTTCGTAACTACGCGCGGGGGCACATTTCCTTCGAAGCTCTTCAGATCCTAAGGAAAGCTGGTCGACAGCCAGGGGCGGATCCAGGTTTTTTCCGAGGGGGGGGGTCAGCTTCTGTCAATGATGATGATGATGATAGTAGCCTTTCTTATTTACCGAAATTCACCGTTTCTGCTCACGACAAACCCAAGTTTTATACGGCTAGAGCAACACCTGTAGCCTGCCGCGGTGGCTCAGTCAGTTCAGGCGTTGCGCTGCTGAGCACGAGATCGCCGGATCGAATCCCGGCCGCTGCGCCCGCATTTCGATGGAGGCGAAATGCAAAAACGCGCGTGTGCTTGCGTTGTAGTGCACGTTAAACAAACCCAAGTGGTCAAGATTAATCCGGAGCCTTCCACTATGGCGTACCTAATAATCAGAACTGATTTTGGCACGTGAAACCCCAGAAAGAGAAAGAAGACCTGTAGCGAAGCCAGGTATCGGTTTCTCCGAGCTTATAGGAAAAGGACGTTACCCAATACAGCCATGTGCATGGCGGCTGTGCCTGATGATACAGGGTGTTAAAAACTATGCTTTATGGTATTCTTAAAATTAGGCACTGGGAGGCACGCGAAGAACACCGGTACAAATAAGTTATGTGGCCAGGGGGGAACAAAGTGAGATGGTAACTATCGCTGTACGTGAGCAGCCCAATTAACTAAAATTGAACAATTATTTTTTGTCGAATACAGTACGTATATGTTTGTATTGAAAACTTAGAGGCAGTCGTGTTTCTACACAGTATCAGTCAGAAGAATTATTCTAGCGTGTCCGTGCTCCGAGATGTCCGACTCCAAATTTCAAATGTCGTACTGCGCAGAGTTATCGACTCGACGCGAGAGCGGTTTATGCTTTGTGTTGCTGTGGCGGTAGGCAGGCATTTTTAACATATTTAGGGCATTCACATCTTGATGGGTGAAGTGTTGCCATAAGATTTGTGCATGACAACACCAAACTTAAAGCGGCAGTATATAATATTTGTTAGCATAGCTAAAAAGGTTTCTGCTCTTGATGCTGCAGTTGTTGCTTTTGATTGCAATAAAACTTACAATACTTGGAAATCAGCAGTCACTTTATTTGCGTAGCCCAGGCAAGGACCATGCTCGGTCGTCTAGTCACCATTACGCACACGCACTGCCGTCTGGCTTCTCCGCTCGCGCCATTATCTCGGCATGGCAGCTGCCACCATCTTTGCAGGCTGTGCGGTCGCGTCTTACGACAGCGGTTACGGGTTCTTCGATTTTTTTTTTTTTTTTCATTTCACCAGCCGTGAGGGGAAGAAGGACAGTTATTATCTTTGCCAATGCCTCCGCCCCGTTGTCAGACTAAACGCCGCACGCAACAGCCGCGTCAGACTAGGGAGGAGGTTTGCGCCGATCCTCACTGTCTTGCAAGTTGCATGCGTAATCGTGCGAACGAAAATTAAAATTTGGAGTTGGATATCTCGGAGCTCAGACATGCTAGAAGAATTCGTCCAAGTGGAACTGTGTAGAAACACGACTGCCTCTAACTTTTGAATACAAACATGCAGACTTTTGCAGTCAATAAAAAGTTAATTATTCAATTTTAGTTAATTCGGCTGCTAACAGCGATAATTATCATCTCACTTTGTGTCCCCCTGGCCACATAACTTATATGCGTGCCTCTTCACGTGCCTCCCAGTGCCTAACTTTAAGAAAATCATAAAGCTTAATTTTGAACACCCGGTATATCTAGCCTGTATTGTTTCTTAAAATAAAATTTGGGATGATCTGTTGCAGGTTCGTTATAGATGCGTAAGCACGCGTCCGTTTTTGGAGTTCTGTTGGGACACCTTGATTTCCTTAAGAAGATCCTTGTGTTCGGCTGCGACACCTTCGTTTGCTTTGCCCCGCTCCAACGCGGCAACCACTATGCTGAGTGTTTACGATATGCGAATCACCGCGTATGAAGACTCACGACGCCATCGAGAGCGCGAGCCACCGTCTTCATGTTTTGTTTCCCACTCGACGTCATCCTTTTACACAAGGCGCGCATCTGCTCCCGTTTCTCTAACCACGCGACGCCATCCTAGGCCCGCGCACTGGCATTGGCAGCTGACGTCACGCTTCGCGAGAACACCCACTCAGATAAGCGGATCCGGCGGGTTTGAGCCTCCTATGCTTAATGTACGACAATAAAACTGCGAAGTTGCAATGAAAAACTTGTAGCGTACGAACGGTACTGCGCTCGTGCTGGATACTGTCAACGTATATATACCTGTGATCACAATGAGTGCTACAGTTAAAGAAAGTTGCCTATGCGTAGTTCTTAGTTTAGCTGTTAGTTGTTATTATTTATATATTAACACTTCAGCAAGAGATCACTTTCATTAAGCAGGTTGGTCGCGGAACCGATGACATCCAATGAGGCAACCGATGACACCCCGAGGGGGAACTAAGTTAATCAGGCGCGAAGGCGCGAAGGCACTCGCGGGCACATCGGCGTGCTTGGCAAAAGGGACGTCCCCTCGTTCATTCGACGCCACCGACGGGACGAGTAAGGCACGGCCCGCGCCAGGAGGTCCAAGGTGTTCATGAGAAAAAATAACTGCGGCAACTTCGGGACACCACACCCTTACGTAATACAATTCTAAGCTTGTGAGCGAGCTAGCTTTACTTCTACATGGCTGCTACCACTGGTACTCGCGAAAAATACTTTTGAAAAATGCTGGTGGGCATATTTTTTGCTATAGGGCCATCCCCCTGTCAACGAAGGGGTGATGCAGAAATCTGAGGGGGGGTCCGGACATCCGGACATCCCCCCTGTCGACAGCACTGCGATAACACCGCGATCATGTGGTTCCCAGCGCACGTCGCCACACCCAACAACGAGCCCCCCCCCCCCCCTCCCCCCTCTCACTTGAATGAGGTGGCACACCGCTCTGCGCGAGAGCTGACCCGCCGCGCAGAGTCTAAGCCACCCTCTTCGAGTTCGGACCATCTGATGCGAAATACGCGAGAACGCTACCAGTTAGGCAGGAGGAGATTGCCCCCACCTCACCCCAAACTGAAACGTCGCCAGGCAGTCGTCTGGCGACAACTGCAGACACACATCTTCCCCAGTCCGTGCGATTGAGGCGCATTATCCCCACGCAATACCCGAGTGCTCTTTGCAAGTTATGTCAGGCAACTAGAGCGACACTCTCACACATGTTGTGGGAGTGTCCTGTTATATGCGCGAAAATGGCAGTAGCTCCAGAGGCTCTTGCGTCGAAGTGGGCCGCCGCTCTGCGCAGCTCCAACCTCAAGACGCAAGAGTGGGTATATGTCCAGCGGGCCCGGGAGGCGGCGAGGAGGCAAGGCCTCGAAGTCCCCTCATGGGAGACCTGAGCCCGGGTCGTTAAATTTCGCCGGATTTTAATAAAGTTGTTCCGTCTGTTGCCCTTTATTTTGCGCGGCGCAGTGGATTCGGTGATGAGAGACGAGGACGACGAAGAAGACATGCTGCTCGATCGGAGCTGTTCTGCTGTATGGCCGGCTTTTGCTTGTCCTGTTATTACCGTGACAATACGATGGGCGACCACTGATATCTCGGCTAAAGGGCGGCCGTCAAGGTAAACAAAATGTCGCTGTAAGTTTCTAACAGACGGCGCAGGTCAGCAGCTTGTGCAGGAAGAAGGCCAAGTGTAATAATCTTGCTAAGTTCGTCTGTGGCTAGAGTAAGTGAATCGGAGGCTCCTGTAGAGGGCGACGGAATTACTGCGTCAAAAGCCAATGTCTGGCAATCGTTGACAGGTAGAATGTCGCCCAAAGACATGCCTCTGGGAACAATTTGATGCGAGCATTTAAAATTCAGGAGAGGGAGCGAAGTCCGATTGCCTGCAATAGTGAGCACGGCATGGGGAATGGCCAAATTCTTTTCAAGCAGTATATGAGCGGTGGCACATAGTACATAGATGCTGTCCGGAACAGATGGAAACGACTTGAGGGTGACGTACCTAGTGGCTTGAGGTGACAGGCGGATGTCTTCGGCTGAGCATAACCGTGGCTGTGTGACTGGTGGACTATAGCACTACACGCGCAGTCAAGGAGGGCTGAATGAGACGACAAAAAGTCTAAGCCGAGTACAACGTCGTAGGGGCATTTTTCCTAAATGCCAAACAACACATTGGTTAGGCGCCCCACGATGCCAATACGAGCAGTGAACATACCAAGCACGGTAGGCATTCCGCCGTCGGCGACGCAGAGGGTGCGTGATGCAGCGGGTGCGAGAACTTTGTTCAGGCGTCGGCGGATATGTGCGCGCCAATGTCAATGAGTGCTGGTACACTGACGCCATCGACTACAACGTCCATCAAGTCCTGTCTGGTCAGCAAAGTGATCAGAGGGCATTGCGGTCGAGTTGTCATCACCTCCAGGATCTCCATCACTTAGTTTTCCGGAGACCGGCGTCGGGGCTGTATCAAGGATGGTGCACGATCAGCCTGCGGCGATAGGGACGATGGTCGACGAGCGGGTGGCGAGCGAGACTGGTGACGTCGGAATGACGACGAGGGGCTGTTCCAAGGGGCGCGAGCGTCATTGTTTGGCTGTTGCGGTTCAAATGGAGGCTAGTAACAACGGTGGCTCTGTTCGGGATGATAATGGCTGGTGAATGGCGGTCGCAGAGGGGAGAAGACAGTACGGTTGTTACAATGGCGAGCAACGGGACCGATACGCCGACAGGCAAAACAGACTGGCCGATCGTCTGCCGTTCGCCACTCGGCTGTATTTCGATAGCGATGGACCAGTCGATAGACAGGAAGCATGAGGCAGCTGTGAAGCGGCAACGGCACATGCATAATGAACTTCAAGATTAGCGAGTTCTTCACGGACCATTGCCTGCACAAATGGTGCTGTAGGCAAGTTGATCGGCTCACTAGGTCGAGGAAAAAGGCTGCAGGAACCATGGCTTCAAGTTCTCGCTGCACTATCCGCGTCAGATCATCTGATGATGATGGTCGCTGCATTCCTAGCCTGTCGTCACAAGATGTCGCAGCTGTGTTCGGCAGACGCGCGAACGGTGTTGCAATGCGGCGGCTATTGTCCTTCTCAAAGCGTTGACACTCTTTTATGATGTCCTGTACTGTTTCACAATTTTGCACATGAGCAGGTTTAAAGCATCGTCAGCGATCCCCTTTAGTACATGCACAAACTTGTCTGACTATATCGCTGTCGGCCATAAGAGCCAGCACGTCCTAGATGTAAGAGACGTAGGATTCTCTGGACGTTTGGACGCGGATCGCCAGTTCTTTTTAGCGGCGCTCTTTGACCAGCAGCTTCTGTTTGTACATGTCCCAGTCGTTAAGCTCTTCCTCGTCGTTGTCATACCACACCTTCGACGTGCCTTGTAGGTAGAAGACCAAGTTAGCCAACATAATAGTGGGATCCCATTTGTTGTGGGCACTAACACGTTCGTACGTGGCCATCCAGTCTTCCACGTCGAGGTGGTCGGTGCCGCAGAATGCTCTTGGATCCCGCGGCTCAGCCAGGACAACTGTTGGGGTTGTAGGCGTTGATGCGGGCTGCGGTATGTCGGGTCCTGTTTCGTTCGTCATGTTGTCCTGTCCGAGGTGATGACCACTGCGGAGCTCCGTTGTTGTTTCTCATGGTATACCTCGCACTTCCACCAATTTGTTACGTTGCGGAAGTCACATATACAAGGGTGAGTGAGTGAAATAACTTTATTTAGGTCCAGAGAAGACGCAGGGGAGACCCCGTGTTACTCGGCTAGTCCCACGTAGGGACCGCCAAGCCGAGCTTGACGGCCCGATTGCGGGCACTCTGGACGGCCAGGGTTTGGTCGTTGAGTTCGGGGCTGCCCAAAAGCGCAGCGCACCTATGCTTGCTGAAGGCGGAGCCGATGGCTTCACTCTCTCACAACACATGGTTCAATGTTGCCGTTAGTCCACAGGCAGGGCAGTCCGCACTGGGATACCTTTGAGGGTATATAGCGTGAAGAACGGCAAGGTTAGGATACGCACGAGCTTGTAAAAGTCGAAGGGTCATCGCCTGCGCCCTGCATAAGGCAGGGTGCGGGAGGGGGCATACCCGTCTTGACAGATAGTAATGCTTGGTGATCTCATTATACGTGAGCAATGGTTCCCCGCGGGTTTGGGGGACTGCGGAGGCGGCGCGGTCAGAGAGTCCTCACGCGGCCTCGTGCGCACTCTCGTTAGGGTTAGAGGGAGAGCCCTCAGTCGACCCCAAGTGAGTGGGAAACCAAATGAGAGAATGCGGAGATACTTTTCAAGTTTTCGAAAATGTGAAGGGCCTGAGGGGAAACCATCCCGGTTTGGTAGGCCTTAATGGCCGCTTTGGAATTGCTATATATTCCCTCTCTGCGACCATCGAGCACAGCCAGCGTGATTGCAACCTGTTCGGCTACCAAGGGCTTCGAAGTGCATTCTGTAGCGCAGCAAGTGATCCTGGAATTAGAGTTGATGATGGAGACGGCGAACGTCTCTTGTTGGACATATGCCGCGGCATCCACGAAGCTTGCCTCGATATGGTTGTTAACGGACATGTTCGAGTAGAGCTCTACCCCTGGCTCGACGTCTGCCTACGTGTGCGGGGTGCATATTGCAGGGAATGAGCGCGATGTGCAGGTGAGATCTGATGTCGCTGGGAATTTGCACGGCGTTGGGGCACTGGTTGACAGGGTAGAGGCCCATCTCGTCGAGTATCTTGCGGCGTGCCGGGGTGCCGGATAGCCTGAGCAGCTGTGAATGCTCTTGCGCCTCTATTATTACATATACAAGGGTATTTAAAATAATTAGAGAGGCAACGATACATACACAAAATGGCTGGCGAGACCGATTCTACCTCCACACGTCAAATCGTCTTCTTCTGACTAGCGCCACTCTTGGTTGCACTGTAACAATATTACTGCATATGTGTTCCTACAACTTCCTAGATTAGGCAGGAACATCCTGTGAAGTCACTTGGCAGTTCAATATTTAACAGCATATGGTAAAACCTGAGCTAACGATGCAGCATAACATTACACAGCATGCTACACATGTACAATAACAAAATACCAGTACAACTTTATTTACACAAAAAAGATGAAGGCTGTGGGTAAAAGCTGCCATTAAGAGCATGAGTGAAGCCCACAGCACAATGCAATCAGCACTAGCAGCATACGCAAGACAGTGCTAAATCTCTAAACACATATCAACCACATTACGTTGCTTGGTAGAGGTTCGTAAACCGCTGTGCTTGCAGTGAAAAAGTCAAGACATACAAAAACTGTTGGAAACTTAAGCTTCGCCTTTAAGAGTGTAACGAGACAGCGTTATCAGGCCCTGTTCGCACCGCATTTTTCTTTCGGTGGGCTTCACTGCAACACAGAACATGGGAAAGCCAGCTTACAAAGACCAAGCTTACACCGATCCCCTTAAAGTCGGCTTCACTTTTAAACAGAAATGCATTGCTGGGAAGACGTTTTTTCCAGGGCCAATATAAGTCGTTTATATTAATATGTGAAGGCCCTAGCACCTTTTTATTTTTTTAATTGTTTGCTATTTCCCCGACGCGAGCGTGTGTCCAAAACGCATTAGGCAGGCGAAGTACCAATTTGACCTGCCTAGGATGCGAGCGCCATCTGGATATCATTTTCGCAAGTACCTTAACTGAGCAAACCAATGTTGGTATGGTAGAAATGCTGGAAAAGGGGTTTGTGTTTGAGTTCCCTTGTAACAGAATTATGTTTTCTCGTACATTCAAATTACTATCCGACGCCGCCATGACTGTAGGTTGTGGTTAAGTCGTACTTTACTGTTTTTCTGACGGATTCCACTGTGAGATATTAAATTTTTGTTCACCAGAACCTTGCACCTTGTGGAGGGCCTGCGCGGTTGGGGTGGTATGGGAGGATTTTCTCCGCCATGGACGCTGACATCGCAAGCCAGCACCGAAGCCGGATTTTCTGCAACACGAAGCCCTTAACGCTATCGCGTTAACGCACGACACACATCTCAAAAAGGAGTCTGGCGGTCACATGCCACCAACCCGAGGTGACAACACGTATAAACAACCTAGCGCCACGTGGTGGTACATCTCTACTCATTAGAAGAACCAATGGATTTTCAGCTACATCAAGATTCGAACCCACGACCTCCCACATATGAGGCAGACATTCTAGCATTTTACTACTGATGAAGTTCTATAGATTCCTAATTCAGGCTAGTTTAACATAGCTGTTGATATAATCTACAGTGTCAGGATGCTTTCTTTCTTTGTGTTTACTCAAGTAATCAGCCCGCACAAAAGACATGGAGCAGATGGTGCAGCGGTGTGGTCGGTCACCTGTGTGAATACGCAGGTGTTGCTTCATGGTACTCCTCTGCGAGAATCTCTGAGCACATGAAGGGCACTGAAATGGCTTCTCCCCTGTGTGGGTACGCATGTGCAACTTCATACTGGACTTTTGCGAGTAGCTCTGAGGGCACAAAGAACACTGAAATGGCTTCTCGCCTGAGTGGATCCGCAGGTGTCCTTTCAGAGTGGACCTTTGTGAGAAGCTCTGGGGGCAGAAATTACATTGAAACGGACGCTCACCCGTGTGGATACGCAGGTGCCTGTTCAAATCGCTACTTTTCCGAAATGTCTTAGGGCACGAGGCACAGTGACATGGCTTTTTGCCTGCGTGGATCTGCAGGTGTTTGTTCAAATTGGCTTTATGTGAAAAGCTCTGAGGGCATGATGGGCACTGAAATGGCTTCTCGCCTGTGTGGGTGCGCAGGTGTGCTTTCAGGGGGGGCCTTTGTGAGAAGCTCTGGGGGCACAAATGGCATTTAAACGGACGCTCACCCGTGTGGATGCGCAGGTGCCTGTTCAAATCGCTACTGTTCCGAAACATCTGAGGGCAGGAGGGACAGTGAAATGGCTTTTCGCCTGTGTGGATCCGTAGGTGTATGTTCAAATTAGTCTTTTCTGAGAAGCTTTGAGGGCAGAAGTGGCATTTAAATGGACGCTCGCCAGTATGGACCCTCATGTGCCTTTTAAGATCACACAGGTTCTTAGTTTCATGGTCACAGATTTTACAGCTGTGGAGGCGTCCCTTCTGTGATTTGTCATCCTCGGCTGTTGATGGAGAAACAGAAAGCCTTGATGCTGCACATATAAAATGAAAGTGCAAGTTATTACGAAATACCAAAAAATGAGATACTAAAGCAAATGACAAGCTTTCACTTTTTATCCAATAGGTCTTGACGGTGCTTTAAGAATGATAAAACAAAGCATGGCTGGCGGACCTTATTGCTTTGCCCAAAAATTTTGTATTCGAATACATCATGACCCTGTTAGAGAAAGCTGGGCACATTTTCACCATGAAACATTTTTCTGAGTGGTAAAAAATTACAAAATGAGAATGTGGAGTGTTTGAGGATTCTCACGGTTTTCAATAACACATGAGAAACCTAGTGAAAAAGCTTTGGCCTAGCATGTTATCTGATGCTCAAGAGGCACTAGAAGTTTAGCGGTCATATTTAAGACATGCAAAACTTCAGTTATGATTCACTGGCACCACGGCCAATTTACGTCATATTTGACTTAGACTGCATGAAGCGCCCTGAAGACACGAACACAGTAAGGAAGTAGCCAGGACAGTCTGTCCGACAGGGCTGTGCTGTTTACTTTCGTTCTGTGTCCATGTCTTCAGTGCGCTTGAATTAAGTAAAATATGAACATCAACCAACTAGCCCAACTCGCCATCTTGTTGAAATTTACCTTATTCATCAGTGAATTTCTCCTCGTTGATCATAAGCAGAACTTTAACAATGTTTCCATAAGTTCAAATCGTAAAGAGAGAGCCAGGAAATGGGTTGTCCTTGACTGACATCGAACCACTCTTCGTCTAAGAAAATCACTCAGACCTGGGCTTTACTTACAGGGTCGTCCTATAAGCTTAACAACGAATGACATCTTCAGTTGCAGTTTTGCCCAAAAGAAAACAAAGTGACCTACCCTCTGCAACTATCGAGTAATGGTGAAAACACACGCCTCCCTCTGCCAGGAGCAATGCGAATTAAGGGTGTAGAGGTGTAAGCCAATATAACCTAAACAGCTGTATGCATAACAAAAGAGGCAAGTGCAGAGTATGTTAGATTTTGGTTACTTTTGGGTCCATCCTCATACGTGGTCTTTTTTAGGCATAGTTAAATGATGGGCACTTGGGACGTTTTATACATGTTATCCATTGTGCAATATAGAAGAGCGTGGGGCAAGATGAGGAAAGCCTATGAGACACGTTCAATACGTATAGTAAGCCTAAACACCAACTTGGCCAAGAGTAAGTAGCACTTTGTTGCATCTTCACATGAAGGAATACCACATGAACATAAACACTGGAATACAACAAATTACAACATGATAAACCTCATTACAACAAATGACTTTGGAGCCTCTAATATAGCCGGTAACAGCTACATCCTAACATGGTGCAACACCTTGCTAAGTCGTTTTGGATACCCTATGACGTGTCTATAACAGTTCAAGCTAAAACAAAGTAGTCACATGTGTGCTCCCTGCAGGCCCATAGCCAAGAAGTTTTTTTCGGGGGGGGGGGGGGGGGGGCATTTGATGAAGGCCTTGACTATTTCAGGAAAGCAGCTATTTTTCAGTAATTATTTTCGCTAAAAATTGCAGTATATAAATTATGTGACTCTTTAAATGTTATGTTATTAATAGTTTTAGATCAATCTCCCTAATAGTATAATATTTTATACAGGCGTCTCGTCTCAATAGATTTCATTAACAAAAATAAAACAGTGTTACTCAGAGCCAAAAATAACAAGATGTTCGGCCGATGCACTCAGCGCCGTAGGACATGGGCACGGAAAGATCTGCTCACTCATGCACGTGGTGAGTTGACAAGTTTCTTTGCACAGCGCGGTGATGGGAGCTCTGCTGGAGACCACCCCCCCCCCCCCCCCCGTCAAAACTTCGGGCAGGGAGGGAGGCAGGCCCCTAGGCCTCCCCACCTCCCTGGCTACGGGCCTGTCTCCCTGATGCAAAAACATTTCATGCAGCTTCCTGCGCATATATTTATAACACTATTTCCAGTTTTGTTTCAGCTATCGGTGGTACAAAATGGCCTAGTTTATATATTCTTATGGCATTCTCATTAATGTTCTCACGGCTCAATTTACATGAGTAGCCTGTACTGCTGTAACTTAAAGCTCCTCTTCTGCGAAAAC
Source organism: Dermacentor silvarum (assembly GCF_013339745.2). Classification (NCBI taxonomy): domain Eukaryota; kingdom Metazoa; phylum Arthropoda; class Arachnida; order Ixodida; family Ixodidae; genus Dermacentor; species Dermacentor silvarum. The sequence goes on from NC_051158.1 coordinate 169,873,282, forward strand.
CTCTAAGGGCAGTAGTGGCTGTAAAGTGGTTTCTCACCCGTATGCTTGCGCTTGTGTATAATGAGAGCAGGCAACCTGGCAGTCACATAGTTGCAACAGTCACAATGGTAGAGGCAGCTTTGCTGCAATTCCTCACGCTTGACTGTTGGTGGGAAGTCATGATGCCTCCCTGTGACAAGAGCATAATAGTTGGATCACCCAATTATGTATTGTTTTGTTTATAAGAGAAGATTATATGAAAGAATCTACACAATTTGAACATCAGGTTGATCTGCAGCAGAACTAATTGTTGGGCGAGTCGATATTTATTCATGGCGAAAGTTGTATCACGCACAATAGGACACGAGTGCATATGTGTCGTGTGTCCACCTTCACTGTCTATTGTGCATGCTACCAATTTCACCATGAACAGGTTGATCCTTCACTCATGCCGAGTATCCACAATTTACAGTGTCACTGAAGAAAAAATGAGAAATGACCCTAATCCTTGACTTAGGTGTCTGCTAGTGGCACTCGCATCTCAGCGTTGATGTACCCTGGTGTTTGGGTTAACTTTGTGTTTTCCTTGTGCTAATAAAGTGAAGTAGGACACAGACACAGAGAATGCTAGTGAATTCTTGATGTAAAAGATCTAAACTACACTACACTAGAACCGGCGTCCTTGTCGACTACTTCCATGGCAAACGGAACAGCCGGGAAACCGAACTCGGAGGAGCGAGCAAATGGAACTGGCGGGAAGCCGCCACGCACATGGAGCCAAACCATTATTGATGTGGTGGGTATCTAAATTGTACGATTGATAGCTTTGGTGTACAGCAATTAGACTTTCCGTAATTGTTTCTAATTATTAATGACACTTAATTAACTCTTTATTGCACTAAACCTATGCTCTGATGTCATATCTATCATCAACCATAAGTAAAAGTATTGATATCCACTGTTTTTATTTTTTTCTAATTTATTTTTGATTTCGTCCCACCTCTGTAAAAAACCGGAAGTCGGTCCCTAAGCGGAAGTTGTTGCGCAATAAACAAGAGCATCACTCGGTGCTCGTGCCACTAATAAAATGTCTGGTTTTTAAGCATACGTAGCAGGCAGAGGTTTCAAGCAAATACTACAGGAAAAGCTTGCCACTGCCTCCTTTTAAGAGCCAGTAACAAAGTTGTAACAATGTTAGAATAAAATCCTTATGCATGTCAACAACTGGCAATAAATTTTAAATGCTGATGAATATAAGTCATAAATGCGCTTTCAATGGCAGCAATAAATAAGCTTCTAAGCACAACTACTTAACTTAAATTTTGTTTGAGCACCCTATGAAATAAAATGCTAATATTACTGAAATAAGGTTGCACAGTATTAGTGTGAACATTATTATATAAACCAAATGAACTATGAACATTCAGTACACATCATTCACTTGGTGCTCCAAAACAGGCAGTGTGAACTGAATTATTAAACAAAGTCAAGCATTCAATAGTTGAAAAGAGCTTATCTACAAAAGAAAGCTTAAGCTTGCACTCGGCCACGCAAGGCTTGAAACAGCGAAACTAGGTTTGGCTAAGAAATGCTAAGCGCTGCTAGGCACGGTATTCCGAAGCGGCTCGCCGCAGACGCGCAGATTCTCGCTTGGCTGCGCGGCGCGCTTGAAGATGAGCGGCTTCTTCGGGTGTCCGGATCTTCTTTGGTCGTCCCATATCAAGGCTACATTTACTCACCACAGTCAACGAGAGTTGTGCAGCCGTCACGGTGGCTTCGAGCTTTATCTCCCCGGTGACGTCACAGCTAAGCTGCGCCTCCACACTTGAGCCTGCCGAGCTGTTGCCGACGCCACCCGCATTTCCCCGGCGCGAATGCGGGAAACGGGGAAATGTGGGCGGTGTCGGCAGCAGCTCTGCGCGTTGCCTCGTTGGTGCTGCTCCAATTTCTTGCTCTATCTATCTCGCTCTCATTTTCTCTTCCCCTCTACTGAGCATTGTGCACGCCGCGCATGTTCTCCTTCCCTTTGCTTAACGTCCCATGTCAAGGCAACATGTGCCACGGCACAGAGAGGAGGTGAGGCGCACGCCACTCAGCGAGGTGGTTGCTAGGCAACGCAATGACGTCATATATATATATATATATAAATATACCTCGGCGAGGTTTTGCGACAGCAGACGCCCACTTTTTACAGTTAGTTAGAACAGCTTCGCTGTTAAAAGACAATGAAAATGCAGTAACAGAAAATAACAAAAATAGCTCCAAACAGAAGTATGTGTATTGCAACCTAATAGCTATCAAAACATAAGACAAATAGAAAAATAGCATATATTATCTTGTACCAAACAGCACTAAAAGCATCAGTCATAATGATGTGGAAAAATTCTCAAAGGTACCACCATTAACAAAAAGTAGCATGACACATCCTGAAAGTGGTGCGTAGTATGGCTACGATTTCTCCATCTACCAACGGTACAGATGAAGGTATAGAATGTGAAGAACAGATGTGCGATCAACAAGAATTTCTGATGACCAGCATCAAGGCATAACACTAGATAAATATCCTGTTTAAAACAACACTAAAGGCAATGATGATACACAGTAAAACCTTGTTAGTTCAGATCTCAAGGGAGTAAGAAAAATGTCCAATTATCCAAATGCCGAATTATCAAGGGTATCATAAAAAATCACCAGCTTTTCCCCTGCCGAGAAAATGGGTGTAAGCGAAGCTTGCCGTGTGTGTATCTGACCTCCGTGGTGATTTTCTTTCTTTCTCTGTCTTTTTATTTTCTCTCTTTCTTTCCCTGACCTTCGTGGTGATTTTCTTTCTTTCTCTCTCTTCCTTTCTCCTTGGTCTCCTTTCTCCCACTGGAGGGAAGCCATCCTTGGCTTCCCTCCAGTGGGAATTAATTGACCTGTGTGCGCACAATCTTGCGCCAAATTAACGAAGGTTTGCTGCCATAGGGCTATGTGCATTTTTGAAGGGCACGAGTTGGGATGCCGAATTATCCGAATTAACGAGGTTTTACTGTATGGGGTTTATTGGCGCAAGGGCCAGCGATGGCCAAAGAGTGCCAACAAATCGTATGACGCAGTTCATGAAGTGGTAAATTACAAATGGGAAATGTAACGTACACTTTTTTTTCAACGACAGTGGTAAGCTCCCAGACAGGATTTGGCAATGCCTGCTGTATGCACTCCAACCCAATTTTATTCTTCTGTAAATTTCTTTCTCGTGATCAGGGTCCCCTGTGAGTAATTGACCTAGACAAACGTACTCCTTTACAGACTCTAGAGGCTGACTGGCGATCCTGAATTCTTGTTCTCTTGCCAGGCTATTTAACATTATCTTTGCCTTCTGCATATTAATCTTCAACCCCACTCGTACACTTTCTCGATTAAGGTCCTCAATCATTTGTTGTAATTCGTCTCCATTGTTGCTGAATAGGACCATGTCATCTACAAACCGAAGGTTGCTGAGATATTTGCCGTTGATCCTCACTCCTAAGCCTTCCCAGTCTAACAGCTTGAATACTTCTAAGCATGCAGTGAATATCATTGGACAGATCGTGTCTCCTTGCCTGACCCCTCTCTACCGGTGCTAACATATGGGGCAGAAACTTTGAGGTTAACAAAGAAGCTCAAGAACAAGTTCAGGGCCGCACAAAGAGCGATGGAATGAAAAATGTTAGGCCTAACATTAGGAGAGCGGTGTCGATCAGAGAACAAACGGGGATAGCCGATATTCTAGTTAAAATTGAGTGGAAAAATGGAGTTGGGCAGGCCATGTAATGCGTAGGATGGATAACCGGTGGACCATTAGAGTTACAGAACGGATACCAAGAGAAGGGAAGCGCAGTCGAGGACAGTAGAAAACTAGGTGGGGTGATGAAGTCAGCAAATTTGCAGGCGCAAGTTGGAATCAGCCAGCGCAAGACAGGAGTAGTTGGAGATCACAAGGAGAGGCCTTCGTCCTGCAGTGGTCATAAATATAGGCTGATGATGAAATGTAACGTGGCTGTACAGAGGCGTATAAGCATTCACTGTAATTGACATAAAATATATAGGTATTCAGGAGTCATGAAGGAGGTAGTGGCCAAATACTGCACCAGGGAGGCCAATTCCTGTTCCGGTGAGGGAGTGATTTGATGAAGCTTAGTCGGCCTTCTTAGTTTGGTTGCACCTGGACTGGTATAGCCCCACTAGCTCTTGGCGATTTTTTTTTTTGCTGGTGTCATGGACCACTCCATGCCTGAAAAATGTAGTGGCCTGGAGTGGGATTCAAGCTTACGGCCTTCAGATTTGAAGCTGGGTGTTCTACCTCTGCTCCACGCCACCACCTTCACCACCGCCACCAACAAAATATAGAGTCCAAAATTAGGCAATCCGGTTTGGTTTCAACAACTATACTCGCGAATGCAGCATCAAAAGCTAAAAAAATGTTCAGAATGCAAAACGTTACATGAACACAGAAAAATATGCTAAAATGTTTTCGTGACATACATTTTCTAAAACCTGCATAAACTGTGACCACCAAATTTAATTCCAAACAGTGTGCCCCTTCTTAAAGATCATATGAACCAATCTAGAGAAGTAATATGTGTCAAATAGTTGTTTAGAATGTATTTCTCCCAATGAACAACATCGGAATGGAACAGCAAGCCGCCCGGTCATATTGCAACTACTATGTCAAACTATGCATTTACAACATCCCTGTAGATGGCCTTCTTTGTTTTGTGTGGTCATTGTTTTGGCCATGAATAAAAAAATCTGAAGCTTTCTGCACTTGTTTGGCTTGGGGTAGTAGCATTTCAACCGCTTCCTTGCTGGTTCACCTTACAAAGAGTGCAATGCGCACTGAGGATTGCAAATGACCTTGATTCGAAAGCCGAGACAAGCAGCGCTCTGTTCTGTGCATCGTCTGCGATATTGTTGTTCCCTTCAAAGTAGCACTCAATGCGAATGACGCGTGATGTCCACTTGTCCTTGTCGTCATCAGACGGTGATACTTGGCACGACATTGCACAAGCAGCGAAGCCCGTGCTCTTCAATAAGTGCCTGCGTTTCTCGACGCCATTGCTGCACCGTGCCGGGGCGCTGAGTGCAACATCCAAGACACACTAAACGTAGGCTTCCAGAACAATAATCGTTTATTTTGGCTGTCAAAATCAGAGAAATAAGCACAATCAAGTACAACTCGGTGCAAACGTAAACAAGCACCATTACGAGATAGCACGAAGCTATGCATGTGCACTGATAGCGCAATCTATTTTGCAGCAGTTTACTACATACTACATAAGAAATTCAATTCTGGGGTTTTACGTGGCGAAACCATGATTTGGTTATGAGACACGCCGTAGTGGGGGAGTCTAGATTAATTTTGACCACGAGAGGATCTTTAATGTGCTCCCAATACGCGGGACATGGGTGTTTTGTGGCCGCCGCGACCTCGTGCTTAGCAGAGCAACACTACAGCCGCTAAGTCACCGCGGCAGGTACATGCATAAGAATACTCCAGTAGTAGTAATGATGAAGCCATATCTTTAATACTGGACCCACAGCCTCACAGTTGCCTTGCATGACTTTCTTTGCACTCTTAAAGTGCTCTGGGAAGACTAATCGAATGAGCAATTGAAGAAAGCTCTAAAAGCAGAACTAGCATTGCAAAACCAGTTCTGCCTGTCTTGAATGAGTCTGACCTTTCCAAGCTTATGAACACTGTCAGAAAAGGAAGGTGCTTGTGAAAGCCGGACCCCACAATAAACTGCACCTCTCAGATGCAGTTGCCGTGTGATTACGGCCCATTGTCTCCATCGTGGATAACTACTCTAACAATGGCTATTATATCACAGCACGGTTTCAAGCCCATGTGACACATTTAATGAGCAACTTAAACAGGTTTTGCTCGGTCCTTTGTTTAAACGCAAGAAGCTTGCAGAATAAAATAGATGACATAACTATGTATCTCGATTCCTGTCGGCATGAATTTGACATACTAGCCTTTACTCAAACCTGGTTCAGTGACTGCAGTGATACCACAGAAATTGATGGCTATGTTGATCTGTCCGTATAAAGAAAGAATATAGTCGGTCGTGGTGTTTCATTGGATGTCAGAAATAGGATGCACTTCAATTTTTTAAGGGATATGTGGTCTGTCCATTCCGACTATGAATTGTTGATCGCGGAAATGAATGGTATTACAATGTTACTGGTGTATCAACCAACCTCTGGTAATGTAAATAATTTTATTTCACACATAAGTGGCATAATTGCAGATGTAACAAAGAATAAAAAACCTGTGGTAATATTGGGCGATTTTAATATTGATGTGCAGTCTGATTCATGTGCAGTCTTATTCTTTTGTAAAGAGAAGGCTTATTGATGTAATGTCTAGTTGCGGTTGTGAAAACAATATCAATGTGCCTACTAGTATTACTGCTGATACTTCAGATATCTTGCTTTCTGATGTGCACTCTGTCATCATGGTATCTGATATAAGTGACCATTTGCCTTTCTTTGTTTTTCTTCCGAATATTAAGACAGTACTGCCTAAAACACCGCCAACCTTGTATAGAAAAATTAACGACACGTTCAAGTTTTCAATATTTGTTACATGAGGAAGATTGGACAGACGTGTACAATGAAAGTAACCCAAACCTCAGCTACACAATCTTTGTAGAAAGATTTATAAATATATATAATCCTGCATTCCGGTTGGTGAAGTAGGTTAAATTCAGGAAGTCCAAAAAACCTTGGATAGATTGGATAGAGTTGGATAGATACTTGGATAGAGTTGTACAAACCAACTGTTACTAAAAATAAACTTTTGCTGACTTCAAAAAGTTTAAAAACGTAAAACGCTTCCATAAAATAGTCTATACACTCTTTCTTTATGCCACATCATCACTTCCATTTTGTTTGCAACAGCTTGTGTGAAAATTGTCCCAGGTGGGAGGACCGCATCAGGTGCTACTGCCTTTTTGTCCTCTCCTCCTAAGTGTAATGATGCACTCGAATGAAGTCACCTGTCGTATGGCTCACGGCTATGGTGTGGCACTCACTGTAAAGCATGAGGTCGCGGGATCAAATCCCGGCTGCGGCAGCCACATTTCGATGGAGACAACATGCAAAAACGCCCATGTCCCATGCATTGGGGCAACGTCAAAGATCCCCAGGTCGTTAAAATAAAACCAGAGTCTCCGACTATGGTGTGCCTCATAATCAAATCATGGTTTCTGCACATAAAACCACACAATTCAATTTACTTAAATAAAGTCAGTTAGGTAAAAAAAATTTCGCACTTTCACTTGTGGTGGCACTGGTGCTTAATGAACTGATTTCTATGTAAAAAGGTCTCGGGGCATAATCGGCACTGATATGGCCTCTCGCCTGTATGAATGCGCATGTGTCTCTTGAGATTACTTTTATCAGGGAAGCTCTGAGAGCATGAAGGGCACTGAAATGGCCTCTCCCCTGAATGAGTGCGCAGGTGTACCTTGAGACTACTCTTCTGTGGGAAGCTCTGATGGCATAAAGGGCACTGAAATGGCCTTTCCCCTGTATGAGTGCGCAGGTGAACATTCAGTGTGGATTTTGACGAGAAGCTTTGAGGGCACAAATGGCATTCAAACGGCCGCTCGCCTGTATGCACCATAGTGTGTTTTTTCAGATTAGACACTTTATCAGTCTTATAGGCACAGAAATTACAGTGGTGGCGGTATCCCTGATGCAACTTCTCACTTTCCGGTGTTGCAGCTTGAAAGCTGGAAGGCCTTGATGCTGCATAAACAAATTAAAACAAGTTACCATATCAATGCTTTTCATTTGAAAGCAAAATTGTAATTACGACATGCCAATGAAATAATACAACATAGCTACTAATGGTAAATATCGCTTTTTTTCTTCATTCAAGAAGTATTGAGGGTTATTTCGGACCAGCCCAAATGGAGCACGGCTGGTTGACCATAGGCGCGATCGGCGATCTTTGTTTCGAAATGCGCTCCGTTCAGTCGCTGCAACGTCACAAATTGGCAGTATGCAAAATTTGTGAGAACGGGAGGGAGAGAGCAGCCAATCGGCAAGCTGTGAACCATTCCGTAGCCACCCTTTAGATCCAATCCAATCTACCAGACGTGCCACGCGAAGCCAGTCTCGTAGAGAGCGGATGACCGCTCGAACTTCACATCTCTTGTTGCGTTCTGCTCCTAGCAGACGACGTGCTTGTAATCAAACTGATTGACAGGCGCGTGTTGTCATTTTGACATCACCAAAAACAGCGAACTCCCTGGATGTTTGGCGTCTGGGGAGTTCACTGCTGGCCGATTGGCGGCTGTCTCCCTTCCGTCATCACAAATCCCGCACAGTGCCACCCTGCGACGTTGCAGCAACTGAACAGCACGCAAAATGAACAAAGATCTCCGATCGCACTCGATTTCTGATTGACCTAGTATGTGTGTATATATATATATATATATATATATATATATATGTATTAGGTCAAAGAAAATGAAAAAGGAAAAAGCTCAAATCCCTGCAGCAGCAGCTTGCACAAATACTACTCTCTCTGTGGAGTATGATTTTTTTTACTATTCAAAATTCGTTCTTGGTCAAACTGTGTGGATTTCACGAACTGGGTCATTCAGTAATCACACACACACACACATATATATCTGTGTGTGTGTGTGTTTGTCTGTGTGATTACTGAATGACCCACTTCGTGAAATCCAGCACTGTTGTCTCAACAAGAAATACAGTTTATCACATTATTAATGTATACTATATATATATATATATATATATATATATATAACGGCTTGTATGTATGTATCCTATACAGGGTGTTTCACCGAACACTTTCAAAATTTATGTAAAGTTGCCTGTGGCAGATAGCCCAATTCTAATTAGTGAGCTGGTCTACTCGAAGAGGCGGACATTACTTGCACAAGAAATTGAAATGCATAATCGAATAATTTACAAAAATTCACTAATTAACTTTTTAACTAATTGCCTGATGGCCCATATTGCAATTTACAAATTGTAGCTGTGGAGTTCGCAAGGAGGATCCACTTGGAACGAATTCTCAGGATGACACCAGTTTCGAGATATTAATTCCTGAACTTTGCGAAGAAATGCATTGGCATTCCAGTTAATTTTGTGCTTCAATGCATACAGCGACGTTTTGTTTAGAACCTAACTGGAACGCCAATGCATTTCTTCGCAAAGTTCGGGAATTAATATCTCGAAACTGGTGTCATCTTGAGAATTCGTTCTAAGTGGATCCGCCTTGCGAACTCTACGACTACAATTTGTAAATTGTAATATGGGCCATCAGGCAATTAGTTAAAAACTTAATTAGTGAATTTCTGTTAATTATTCGATTATGCATTTCAATTTCTTGTGCAAGTAATGTCCGCCTCTTCGAGTATACCAGCTCATAAACTAGAATTGTGCTGTCTGCCACAGGCAACCTTTAAGAATTTTTGAAAGTGTTCGGTGAAACACCCTGTATATATATATATATATATACATACATACATATTGTGGGCATAGAAGAAATCATAGAAGAAAATGTCACGGACATGCTACAACAGAAGGTCTTCTGGCCCTCAGCTAGCCCTTGGTCATCTCCGGTTGTTTTGGTTCGAAAAAAAGACGGTTCCGTGCACTTTTGTGTCAATTACCGGGCCCTCAATATGATCACTCGAAAGGGCGTATACCCTATGCCTTGCATTGACGACGCCCTTGATTCACTACAAGATGCAGAATACTTTTCAAACCTCGATCTGCGCTCCGGCTATTGGCAAATCACAATGCACGAAGACGATAAAGAAAAAGCAGCGTTTGCCACCTCTGATGGACTTTATGAATACAACGTCATGCCTTTCGGGCTATGCAATGCACCTGCGACTTTTGAGCGCATGATTGACACCGTGCTGCGAGGCCTGAAATGGAAAACTTGCCTCTGCTACCTGGATGACATTGTCGTATTTTCATCAACATTTCCTCAGCACCTGCAACGCTTAGATGAAGTTCTGACGTGCCTTACCGACGCAGGTCTTCAGCTCAACACGAAGAAATGCCATTTCACCAGCAGATCTATTAAGGTCCTGGGGCAAGTCTTGAGCAAGGAGGGCATACGTCCTGACGCTGACAAGATTGCTGCGGTCCTTCGCTTCCCTCGCCCAGAAAGGTCAAAGACTTGCGAAGCTTCCTTGGCCTCGCTTCTTATTTCCGTCACTTTATACGGAACTTTTCCTCCATCGCTGCGCCGCTACACAAGCTACTTGCTTCCAGTGTACCCTTTCTCTGGTCTCAAGAATATGAAGCAGCCTTTGACATGCTGAAGGGCGCCCTCAAGTCTGAACCTGTGCTTTGCCATTTTGATGAGACTGCACTGACTCTCTTGCACACAGACGCTAGCAGCCACGGCATCGGCGCAATTCTTCTGCAACGCGACAACTCTTCGCGCGAGAGAGTCGTTGCATACGCCAGCCGCATACTCACCGATGCCGAGAAAAACTATACGATAACTGAGCAGGAGTGCCTGGCTGTTGTTCGGTCCGCACAGAAGTTTCGTCTCTATTTGCACAGGCGTCATTTTACAGTTGTTACGGACCACCACGCATTATGCTGGCTCTCCACTCTCAAGAACTTGATTGGACACCTGGGTCGCTGAATTCTCCACCTGCAAGAATATGACTTAGACATTATTCATAAGTCAGGAAAAAAACACAGACGCTCACGCTCTTTCTCGTTGCCCGCTTCCTGCACACCCACTCGACCCCTCGGCAACTGTGTCGCAAAGCAGATCTTCGGATGTCACTTCTACGCCGGTTTCCTCTCTAACCTCAATAGACCACCTTTCTCTGGGCGACGATCAAACATTTGCATCTCGCCAACGGGCTGACCCATATTTTCGGCGTATGATAGACCACCTCTCTGGGGCTTCTCGCCCACCTATCGCGCAGCTTCGACGCCAACTTGCACAATTCAAGCTGGACAATGGCATGCTGTATTTACCACCTTGACAGTCAATGCTGGGTGCCCGTTCTACCATGCTCTCTTCGAGCCCATGTCCTCGAAGCATTCCACGATGACATGACTGCTAGGCATCTCGGTTTCCACAAGACCTACGATCGCATTCGAAGCCGTTACTATTGGCCTGGCCTTTCTACTAGTGTGGGGAGATACGTCGGTTCCTGTTCTCCGTGTCAGCGTCTCAAACTCCCAACCTCTGCTCCTGCCGGCGAAATACTGCCTATTCCGTGTCCCACCGCACTATTTGAGGTTGTTGGCATTGACCTTTATGGGCCCCTTCCTGTTACTGCAGCTGGCAATCGGTGGATAGCGACCGCCATCGAACTACCTGACGCGTTACGCTGAGACAACATCAGTGATCACTAGCTCAGCTTCGGAGGTTGCCGACTTCGTCCTTCAAGCTATATTTCTGCGCTATGGTGCTTCTCGGGTACTGCTAAGCGACCGTGGAAAAGTCTTTCTTTCGCAATTATTAAACGAAGTGCTGCGTGCCTCTGGTACCACCCACAAAACACCATCGAGTTACCATCCACAAACTAACGGCTTGACAGAGCGATTTCATCGCACGCTTGCCGACATAATCGCCATACATATTCAGCCTGATCACAAGAATTGGGACAAGCTTCTACCATTCGTCACTTTTGCCTACAACACGGCCGTTCAGCATACCACCGGCTACTCGCCATTTTACCTAGTTTACGGACGGTCGCCTACTTTCCTTCTAAACATTTCTTTCTTCAATTCTCCTGTCAACCTATCTGCATCGTCTAGCGAAGAATTCGTTTCACGACTCGCGCAGTGCCGCCAGCGTGCTCGCGTAAACACAGCAGCCAGACAACAAGACCGGAAGATCATTTACGACACCTTCCATCGCGTTGTGTCTTTCCGACCTGGTGAAGAAATACTTCTATGACGCCCCTTCGCACGCCTGGTTTGTGCGACAAGTTCCAGCCGCAATTCATCGGGCCCTACATAGTCCTGGAGCAGACATCGCCCGTCAGGACCACCGTTGTCGCAGCACTGAGGTCGTTCATGTCTCCCGCATGAAAACCTTCACGCGGCATTCTTCGTCACCTTGACCTGCGGCCAGTATGGCCGTTCCCACTTGGGGGGGGACATGAGTGTGGGCGTTTATTACGCATGTCTTCTTCATCTGTATATTATCAACATTCTACGTTGCTCGATCCTCATCTTCAGTTATGTGTGATCATCATCATCGGGTGTGTGCCTTTGCTGGTTCGCTCCCGAGTACTCGGGCCGAATAAACGTCGTGCCAACAGAGACGTCATAAGATATATATATATATATATATATATACATACATACATATATTGTGACGCCGCAGTTATCACGACGTTAACTAGGTGTCGGATATGCGGCGAGCCGACCCCACCAAAAGCAGAGCTCACACTCAAAAGAAAACCACACAAGTGATGATAAACCCCAGTGAACCCCACATGACGATGATCATGTACAGATGACAATGAATAGCTTAATAAATGCCCACACTAATTTCCCCCCGCGCAAGAGCCACCCTCCTAGGCGCAATTCAAGGGGACGGAGAACGCCTCGTGAAAGGCTTCATACGGGAAACATGGACAACCTCAGCAGCGCGGCAGTGGCGGTCATTTGGAACAATAACAGGTGCCACGCAATAGTTAACTCGAGAGGTCTGCTCCAAGACTTTGTAGGGGCCGATGAATCGAAGCTGGAAGTTGTCACACAAGCCAGGAGTACGAACTGGTGTCCAGAGCAGCACTTCCTTAACAGGGTGCAAGCACACGACGTGATGAGAGGCGTCGTAATGCGGCTTGCAGTCCTCTTGCCGTGCTTCAGTGTTGATGCGGGCGAGCTGGCGACAACGCAGAATGCAGGACACATATTCTTCCCAGAAGGATGGAGATCGATTGACAGTTGGCGCAAAGAAAGAGACGTCAAGACAGGGACAGGGCGAACGACCATAGACAAGGTAGAATGGCGAGTAACCAGTCATGCGTTGAACGGCGGTATTATACGCAAAAGTCACGAACAGTAAAATTGCGTCCCAGTTTCTGTGATCCGGGTCGATGTACATGGCTATCATGTCTGATAGCGTGCGATGAAATCGCTATGTTAGGCCGTTGGTTTGCGGATGGTAACTTTAGGTAGTCTTGTAGGTGGTTCCGGAGGCTTTGAGTACTTCGTCTACGAGTTGGAGGAGGAATGCTTTTCCACAGTCGCTCAGGATGACGCGAGGAGCACCGTGACGCAGTACTAAGGCTTGAAGTATGCATGCAGCAACTTCAGAGGCTGAGGCAGAACTCACACAGGCTGTTTCAGCGCAGCGTGTCAAGTGGTCAACGGCTGTCACAATCCATCGTTTACCGGTGAGTGTCAGAGGAAGAGGACAATACAGGTCAATGCCAACGACTTCAAATGGTTGCGACGGACACGGAACCGGTTGCAGTTGTCTGCTTGGGGCTGATGTAGGGAGCTTTCAACGCTGACAAAGGGCGCAGGAAGCGACATACCTCACTACACTGGCGGACAAGCCGGGCCAGTAGAAGCGACGTTTGATGCAGTCATAGGTTTTCTGGAAACCAAGGTGACCAGCAGTCATGTTGTTGTGAGAAGCCTGCAAGACATCAGCACGTAGAGAGCGTGGCAGGACAGGAACCCAGCGTTGACCATCAGGGTGATCGACATGACAGTACAGAACACTGTTGTCAATCTTAAATTGCGTCAGCTGTCGACGAAGGCGGGCGTTAGGTAGGCGCGAAGCTCTTTGAAGGTGGTCCATGATGCACCGACAATAAGAGTTAGTAAGTTGGTGAGATTGGAAGAAGATGTCGTGTGGAGGCATCTCGTCTACAGTGGCCAACGAGAAAGCATGTGAATAGGGATCGTGCCGAAGCTTGTCACGGAAGGTAGTTGGAGGACCATTGCATGGTGTCGTAGGAAGCGGACAGTGAGAAAGCGCGTCTGCATCCTGGTGTTTTTTACCGCACTTGTAGGTAATAGTAAAGTCGTATTCTTGCAGATGAAGAATCCACCGACCAAGTTGTCCAGATAATTTCTTCAGCGTCGAAAGCCAGCATAATGCATGATGGTCTGTAACGATGGTAAAATGGCAGCCTTGAAGATATGGTCGGAACTTCTGCACAGACCAAGCGATAGCTAGGCATTCCTGCTCCGTAATGGTGTAATTCTTCTCGGCGTTTGTCAGAATGCGACTTGCATATGCGACGACCCTCTCACCTAAAGAGTCATCTCGCTGTAGGAGGATGCCACCAATGCCGTGACCACTAGCATCCGTATGCAGGAAGGTAGGAGCAACTTCATAAAAATGGCAAAGTACTGGTTGAGATGTAAGAGCGCGCTTCAGATGGGCAAACGCCAATTCAAATTCGGGAGACCACAGAAAGGGAACATTAGAGCCTAGTAATTTGTGCATAAGTGACGCTTTTGAGGCGAAGTCTCGTACGAATCGGCGAAAATAGGAAGCGAGGCCTAAGAAACTACGCAAATCTTTGGTCTTTTCGGGATGAGGGAAGTGCAGAATTGCCGAAACCTTGTCAGTATCAGGACGAATGCCATCTTTGCTACCACCTTGATTGTCTAATCTAACACCTTGATTGTCTTGCTCGCAAAATGGCATTTCTTGGTGTTTAGCAGAAGTCCAGCGCTGGCAAGGCACGTGAGAACTTCGTCCAAATGTTTCAGGTGCTGAGAGAAGGTTGACGAGAAAACAACATTATTGTCCAGATAGCACAAGCAAATCTTCCACTTCAGGCCACGAAGAATGGTGTCAATCATGTGCTCGAATGTTGCGGGCGCATTGCAGAGGCCGAATGGCATGACTAAACTCGTAGAGCCCATCTGGTGTTGAAAACGCTGTTTTCTCTTTATCGTCCTCATGCATAGGTATCTGCCAGTAGCCGGAACGCAGATCGAGACTCGAGAAGTACTCAGCACCCTGTAGGGAACCCAAGGCATCGTCTATTCCCGGCAGAGGGTATACATCCTTGCGTGTGATCTTGTTGAGTGCTCGGTAGCCGACACAAAATTGCACAGAGCCGTCTTTTTTGCGAACCAGAACAACGGGGGATGACAAGGGGTTAGCAGAGGGGCGTATTATGTTCCGTTCGAGCATGTCGGTGATGTTCTCATCAATGACGTTGATGATGATGATATATGGGGTTTAATGGCATCAATGACGTTCCTCTCAGCTAGCAATACGCGATACGGTCGACGGCGCACGATGGATGTACCATCTGTCTCTATCCGATGCGTCGTAATTGAAATCTTACCCAACGAAGTGGAATGCGCATAAAACGAAGCTACATGTTTTGGAGCAAAGCAAGTAACTGTTGTGAGTTTGAAGGTGTCAGGTCGGAACTGATGGCAGCTGCAAGAGCAGAAGATGCGGCCTGTTCAATAGAAGGAACTTCAGGGGAAGCTGCTTTAAAGGAAAAAATAGAAATAGACTCCGGTTCAGTGGCGGAAGCCAATGTAGTGCCTTTAGGTATGAGAATCTTTTCGGATGTCGGGTTTGTAGCGTAGAGAACTGCAGAGCCATTATCAAACCGAACCAACCCTGATGCAAAGGCTATCCCTCTTGCGAGACAGCGTGCAGATGGTAGTACGAGCACGTTGCCGCGGTCAATGACATCAGACATGATAGTAACAATTCTCTGATGCCAAGGAGGTAGGGCGGTATCTTCTGCAGCAAGCAAGTGAAGTGGTGCGTCATCTGCATGAAGTGAATGGATCGTGTCGGTCATGTGGAGAACGCGTTGCCGGCAGTAGATGGAGGCGGAGGCTGTAGAAAGAAAATCCCATCCCAATATAACCTGCTGGGCACACAAACTTAGCACTGCAAATTGTACGTAATGCAGAAGTCCATCGATGGAAATACGCGCAGTGCACATGTCGGTAGGTTGAATGGCAGCCGCGTGAGCAGCGAGTAGTGTAGGTCCATCATAGGGGGTGGTAACTTTCTGGAGTCACGAACACAATTCACAGTGAATAACTGAAACACTAGCACCAGTGTCTATCAAAGCTTCCACTTGTACACCTTCTACTACAACCAATACTATATTGCACAGACGCGATGGAGGAATTTCAGTCCTGTCGTTCGATGCAGCTTTTCCTCCAGAAGCTGCATAATTTAGTTTTCTGGACGACGTTCGGCGAATTGAGAAGGAGGTCTAAGTGAGGACGTAGAGCAGCGAAGGGGTGACGGCGAGCGACGTCTCGCAGGACGGTACGTTGGAGCCGTCTCGGATGCTAAAGTAGGTGATGGAGAGCGGCCGCGCGGTGGAGAATAAGGACGGCGTTGGTCATGTAGGCTCCCTTGACGTTGTAAAGTAGCACCAGGCGAAAAGTCATGCTGTTCGTATACGTCGTATCTGCAACACTCATATCCATGGCGCTTGCGGCAAAGACGTGCTGTGTGGCCACGATAGCCGCAGTAGTAGCAGATGGGACGAGGCGGACGCCACTGCGGATAGCTGGGTTGGGTAGGCACGCTGGTAGTCGAGGAAGCCATGTGGGCCAGCGATGGTGTTGGAGGCATCAGTGGAACGATGACTGCAGAAGCTGTGGCTACTTGTGCATACACTGGTGGGGCCCTAGGGGCTAGAGGGTCCGTGTATGCTACACCAGCCATGGATGCCAATTCCTCCTTGACAACGTCTCGCAGACTGGTATCCGAGGCATGAGGAGGCATAGGCCCTGTGGCAAAGCCAAGATACTCTAATTCTTCTCGAATTATTGCTCATAACGAATCATTGCTCGTAACGTGGGGTCGTCAGCGATAGTATGGTGGCTAGAAGGGGAGGTGGGAGCAACGCAGCCGTCGGAGAGCGCGGCGCATGTTTGAAGTGATTCATGATGCTGAGTGGTGGCGCGCGCGTTGACGGTAAGATAAAGCCCCTCAATAAAAGAAAAGTAGCGCCATCTCCTCTCTCCTCCTCCTGCGCCGGCGTTCACTCTCTCTTCTGTCGACTGTGGCTCCCCCTACGCGGTGCTGAACTAGCAGACGCTCTCCGAATGAAACGCTGTGGCTACGTGTCGCTCGCGCTCTTGAACTAGTATTTTGATCAGAATTTTTCGCGTTATATTATGACTGGCTGCCGAAACAACGAGAGGACGCATAAATGCCATTGCGCTTAGATGGCTGTACTATTAGCGGTGACACAGTGAGCCTAAAGCCTCTAAGTCGGGCTTTAACTGAGCCATGCCACGCGCGACCTCGGCGTTGGTTCACCTAGCGCCGTCATCTCTGCCGGGAAGTCTTGTATACGGTTTTCCTTTTTTAGCTTGCCGCCAGCACAGGTACTTATCTCTTGTTCTGCTACATATCGCCGGGAAGTCTTGTATACCGTTTTCCTTTTTCAGCTCGCCGCCAGCACAGGTCCTTATCTCTTGTTCTGCTACGCGATACATGACTAGAATACTGAGCACACTTTTCACGCGCAGCGCTTTCTACCATTTTCGAGATAGTTATCAGTCCTCGAGGATCTAGGACGAACGATAGCGACAAGTTTTAGCGACAAGAACATTGATCTTCGCCGACCACCAAGTTGAGTTTTTGCTGAAGGCGCAAAGTCGCCCTAACTAAATAGCCCTAATAAGTTCGTCTTTCCGCAGGTAAGCGCCCATTTTTCCCTACGTACCGTCACCGCTTCGTAACATACTGCGACGCACTCAAAACGTGCCGTTCGCATACATTCAGGCCACACAAACACAACGCCATGGATTGTACAACCGAGTCAATGAAAATCACGTGCGTTTGAAGACATGATGAAATCAGGCCACGAAAGTTGGAAATGCAGCGCGAACATGCAGCGCGAACAATGCGGCACTTAGGAGGGAGAAAAACTAACGAAGCCTCACACAGCAAGTGGCAGCATGTGAGATTAGGGATCATTGAAGAATCGCTCGCTTACCTCACACAGCTGGGACCATTGTGTTGGGTTGAAAACAGCCCAGCTGATTCTTTGAAGCCAGACCTTCCTCTGTGCTGCGTCTCGCTTCGCAGATAGAATCCGGAAGAGTCGCTTACGTCTCTTTCGCGTGTTCTGCACCCGAACGCCGAGAAACACGGCATCGCGAACACTACGCCTTAAAAGCGCAAAGAAGACGCAATGCCTGGCGCCTCCATACACCACTCGCAATGGTCTGGCACCGCGATGGTAGCGGGAGTAAAAAACAAGCAAGAAAAAAAGTGCGCGAGAGCACGTGACAGCATTCGGCCAATCGGAGGGCCGAGCGCTGAGAGAACGGGCAGGAGAGGAGGAAAGTGGCGATCTTAAAAACATGGGACTAGTTTTTTTTATTGAGGGGCTTTACGGTAAGATGCCTCCGTTGTAGCTTGGCTGCTGACGGAGCTAGCGAGTGAGCTCGGTTGGCATGCTTCTGTTCGGTTCTTTTTGCTCCACACTCGTTTCTGTTCGCATTCACGCTGTGCAGTTTTGCCTCCTTGTGGTGACAATATCTTTACACGTTGCCATGCCCTAAGAAGCAATGGCAAGTCGCATGAAACGACAGACGCACTGTTCTGCACCGGGCTGCACAACAGGCTATGTTTCTGCTAGAAAAGCAGAAGAAAAAACCATCCCTTTTCTCGGTGCCTGATGAAGATGAGGCACTTAAAGCGTGGCAGTGGGACAGAACCTATATAATGTTGCTTGCTGTGGCTTCAAGATACTGAGATTATTTTTTTGCGTTCCGCCTCATTACACAATCATAATTAATTATTCAACTTCTCAAATATTATAATTAGATGACAAGTGTAAATGAGAAAATTGTAGAGTAACATGAAAAACTCCCGATACAGCTTTTTATTGCTCAATATTGTTACACGCGTGTGCGCAAGGTGCCTCGAGCGGCAGGTCGCGCGGCAATGTTTCGGCAATTCACGGGTTTCTTTCACGCTCGGAAAAACGCTTTTATGTAGCACTTGTTGAGCAACAGAAAGCTGTATCGGGAATGTTCCATGTTGCTCTACACTTTTCTCATTGACACTTTTCATCTAATTATAATATTTGAGAAGTTTTTAAATAATTAAGACTGATTATGTAATAAGGCGGAATGCAAAAACATAATCTCAGTATCTCCAAGCGACGGCAAGCAATATTACCTTGGTTCTGTCCAGCTACGTGGCATTTGCATATTTTTAAATCTTGGTGCACGATAGTTGGGACACCCTGTATGTTGAATCATATCAGTGGAATCTCAATACGATCACGGCTAATACGAATTTCCGGATGATACGAATTTTTCCGTGGTCCTGGCCGAGCCCCATTACTTTGCAACGTGCTGGAGTACGGTTGTTACGAATCGATTTTCGACCCGAGTTGGTTGATACGAATAAACGCCGCGCCACCGACGGCCGCGAAAGAGAACGGCGCGCAGTCACGCGCTTTCTCCCTTTCTCTTTTGGTTCCGAGGCGCGGACGCGACGCCGGACATCTACTGGGCGCGAAGAGTTTGAAGCAGTGGCGCTTTTGTTGCTTTTCCACCTTTTCGGCGGCCGCCCATCGGACGGAGTGGCTGCTGTGCTTCGGGCCGCGTTCTTTGCGTTTGCGCCATTTTGCCTAGTCGCAGCGAGCTATGTCGAGCGAGATACGATCTCGGCTGATTCGCGCGGTGGTACGCCTAGGCGCGGGAGCCTCCGTTGGCGCGTCTTCCGTCGACTACGTTATCGGCGCCGATGGCACAGGGCGATTGTCGGTTTCGCTGCTGGAGCCACACGGTGCAAGGTAGCGCGGCACGTTCAGTGGGGTGCTCCTCCGCTTCTCCCGCTAATCGCCGTATTTTTCTTGCCGTGGGAGGCTTGCGCTTCCGTATTCCGAAGGCGTGCTTCGTCCAAAATTTCTTCTCCAAAGAGCGACGATCCATCATTAACCTGGGAGCTCTCAGTAATCCGAATTCTGCGTGTCAAGTGAAGACGCCGGCATGGTTTACGAAGCAGACAACTGCGGTTGCCATCTTGCCCCTGCCACAGCAGCAACCAATGGACGCCTTTCAGCCCGGCAGCCAATCGGAGGCCCGCTTTCATCGGAGGGCCCGTGTGACTACCTTTCGCAGACCCGCGCTTCTTTTGAGTTTGCGCGTTTGTTACAAGATGGCGACGACGGACGAATTGAGAAGCGGAACGGCGAAACTTTGAGCTTTCGAACGATACCAAGATGGCGGCTCTCGGTGGCGGAAAATACGAGATATGTCTCCGTGAATTGCGGTGATCTGGCGCGATTTAAAGCTGTTTTCTCGCCCTGCGCACTGACGAATAAATCTTTTTCGGCCACTTTTAGTGCGTTTTCAGCCAAACCATTTTGATACAGCGTAGATTAGGCGTTGCAGATACCGAAACGCGTGGTTTTCAAAAATCAATTTTTCTCGCGATTTTTGCGATCTGATCCCCTCATCCCCCCATAATTTAGTTAGTTTTAATTGTGTTTCGATGATACGAATTTCGGATAATACGAATATTTTTCATGACCCCGTGAGATTCGTATCATCGAGATTCCACTGTAATCAAGTGCTGTCTGTCGTCCTCTTGAGTATTCTTCATGGTCACCACCATTCTATTTCTTCCCAGTGGCGCCTAAAATAAGTTTGTTTACTTAATTCCTATGTGGAATGATTTCTAAAGCATCATATTTTGGTATTAATCAATTTGACCAGCAGGATGCAGTGCGTCGCAGTAATATGACCTAAGGAGCTCTTTGCTGTGAGCCTAGAAATCGGTGCAGCTTTTTTTACCCACACCACCAGCATAATATTCTTCGCAGTAGCTGAAATCATTTTTTTTTTTTTCACTCCCGACGATTCGGAAAGCATGTAGCATGCGTGCGACCGAGACCAGCGAAAAATCTTCATACCGGCCGTGACGTGCCCAAAGCTGAATGCATTGTTAACACTTAAGCACTCATCAGAGGATAGCTGTTAGTCATTTATTGTCTCCTCTACTAACAACGTACAATATGCATTACCTTAACGTGAGTTATGTCAAATATGCGACCGCTAATTGCGAACAAAAACGTGCGCTTTGAAACCCAAGGCACCAACCGCCATGCCTCTGCGCCCGGCGAGCGATCTTGCTGGCGACTGCAGCACCGCCGCTGCTCTCACCTCCCCCTTCTAGCCACCGTAGCGGTAGTATGTGCAGTGGTGTCTGGCTGCAACCGTACTGATTCGAGTTCGTCAAGGCGCTGGCAAGTAGTGACGATATCAGCGACGGTAGCAGAGTTCTTGATGGCTAACGCATTGAAAGCGATAGCTTCGATGCCTTTGAGGATGTGGCGAACCCTGTCCGATTCGATCATGGCCGCGTTCACGCGTCAACAAAGAGCAAGCACATCCTCGATGTACGACGTATAAGATTCCCCGGGTTGTTGCTTGCGAGTGTCGAGCGTCTTTTTTGCGAGGGCAGAACAAACCGCCGGTGTGCCGAAGATTTGTCAGTGCTGTTGTTTGAAAGTGAACCTCATGGTTGAAAAACCAAGTCTTCGCTACGCCTCTGAGATAAAAGGCGGCGTGACGTAGCTTGGACGGATCGTCCCAACAGTTAGCCGTCCAGCCAATCCTTTCTGCGAAGTCCAGAAAACAGATGGGGATCACGCTGGTGCCCTCTGACAATCCAATACGGAGAGGCTGGGGTAGTCGAGACCGAGATGGTTGATGTAGAAGTGCCTGTTGGAATGTCCTGAGACATGCTGGCAGATAGCTGGCACAATCGGCGACCTTATAGAAGCTCCAGGAGGTTGTGCGGGGAGAACGAGGACGGAGGACCGAAGAGCACCCTCCACCACTTGTGATGCAGCAGTTATCACGAAGTTTATTACGTGTCGGATATGCAGCGAGCCGACTACACCCTAAGCACAGCTTACACTCATGAGAAAACCCCACAAGCGACAATGAAGAAGAACCCCAGTGAACCCCAAGTGATGATCATGTACAGATGACAATGAATAGCTTAATTAATAAATGCCCACAATATATATATATATATATATATATATAAGCATGTCTCATAAAAGAAAACAATACAAAGAAATACTACATCCTGTACAACATAAAGTCGAATAAACGGTGCCTTGTATCCGCAATTCATGATTATTAATGATTCAGCCCTGAGACTGCAGAAAAATCGGGATGATTCTTTTAAATGTACTAAAGACAAGCTGTAAATAAGGAGAAAGGGAGCATGACTCCTACAATTAACCAATGGCCCTCAGTCCCCAGCGGCTGCGGAGCACCTGACCAAGGTGGCAGTCAGACCTGCGACGTGGCAGAGGGTACCAAGAATCTCTGGGTCTGGACAGGCCGCCAATGGAAACTGAACCTGCCAACGTTCAACACACACACCCTCTCGAGTTAAGCTAGCTTAGCAGGACTATTTGAGGAATTATCAGGCGTTGCCTGGGATATTATTGGCCTTAGTGAGGTAAGAAGTGGTGAGGCTTACACAGTGCTCACTAACGGCCACGTCCTCTGCTACAGAGGTCTTCCAGATAAGAGAGAATTCGGGGTAGGATTTCTAGTCCATAAGAACACAGTGGGCAACATAGACGAATTCTACAGCATTAATGAGAGGGTAGCAGTCGTTGAAATAAAGCTGAATAGGAGGTAAAGAATGTAGGACAAGCCTATGCTCCAACCTCCAGTCACGAGGATGAAGAAATAGAACAGCTTTACGAAGATGTTGAATTAGCAATGAGAAAGGTGCAAACTCAGTATACTGTAGTCATGGGCGACTTCAATGCAAAAGTGGGGAAAAAGCAAGTTGGTGAGCAAGCAATTGGCAACTACAGCATCCATTCTAGGAACGCAAGAGGAGAGATGTTGGGAGAATTCGCAGAAAGGAATAGGCTCCGGATAATGAATAGCTACTTCAAGAAGTGTAGCAACAGGAAGTGGAGCTGGAAAAGCCCTAATGGAAAAACAAGAAATGAAGCAGATTTCATACTGCCAATCCCAGCATAGTGCAGGATGTAGAAGTGTTAGGTAAGGTAAAGTGCCGTGACCATAGGTTAGTGAGGTTTAGGATTTCTCTCAATTTGAAGAGAGAAAGAGTGAAATTAGTCAAGAAGAAACAGGCCAACCTAGACGCCGTAAGGGTAAAAACAGACCAATTCAAGCTGGTGCTCACAAACAAATATGCAGCTTTAGAACAGGAAGATGAAGACAACATAGAGGTAATGAATGAAACCGTAACTAGGCTGATCTCAGAAAAAGCACTTGAAGTGGGAGGTAAGGCAAGAAGGCAACCTGTAGGTAAGCTCTCCCAAGACACAAAGGACCTAATAAAGAAATGACAAAACATGAAAGTGTCCAACTCAAGAGACCAGATAGAATTTGCTCAACTGTCAAAACTGATCAACAAGAAGAAAGTAAGGAATATTCAAAATTATAACGTGGAAAAGATTTAGGAAGCCGTGAAATATGGACGCAGCATGAAATAAATAAGAAGAAAACTTGGCATAGGACAATGCAAGATGTATGCACTGAAAGATAAGCAGGGTAATATCATCAGCAATTTCGATGACATTGTAAAAGCAGCGGAAGAATTCTATATTGACCTGTACAGTCCCCAGAGCAGCCAAGCTACTTTCATTCGAAGTAGTGATGAACAGGATACAGAGGCCCCCTCTGTAACTAGCGATGAAGTTAGAAAGGCCATTAAACACATGACCAGGGGGAAAGCTGCTGGAGTAGACGGAATAACAGTCGATTTAATCAAAGATGGAGGAGATGTCATGCTTGAATAGCTTGCGGCCCTTTATACGCAATGCCTCACGACTTCAAGTGTACCAGAGAGCTGGAAGATACTAATCCATAAGAAGGGAGACGTTAAAGAATTGAAGAATTATAGACCCATTAGCTTGCTTTCAGTATCGTATAAAAGATTCACCAAGGTAATTTCAAATAGAATCAGGGTAACACTTGACTTCAGCCGACCAAGAGAACAAGCTGGCTTCAGGAAGGGATATTCTACGATGGATCATATCCATGTCATCAATCAGGTAATCGAGAAATCTGCGGAGTACAATCAACCTCTCTATATGGCTTTCATGGATTATGAAAAAGCATTTGATTCAGTATAGATGCCAGCAGTAATAAAGGCATTCCGTAACCAAGGACTACAGGATGCATATGTGAATATATTGGCAATATATCTACAAGGATTGCACAGCAACCTTGGTTCTCCATAAGAAAAGTAGAAAGTTACGTATCAAGAAAGGGGTCAGGCAAGGAGACACAATCTCTCCAATGCTATTCACTGCATGCTTAGAAGTATTTAAGCTCTTAGACTGGGAAGGCTTAGGAGTGAGAATCAACGGCGAATATCTCAGCAACATTCGGTTTGCAGATGACATTGTCCTATTCAGCAACAATGGAGACGAATTACAACAAATGATTGAGGACCTTAATCACGAAGGTGTAAAAGTGGGGTTGAAGTTGAATATACAGAAGACAAATATAATCTTCAATGGCCTGGCAAGGGAACAAGAATTCAGGATCGCCAGCCAGCCTCTAGAGTCTGTAAAGGAGTACGTTTATCTAGGTGAATTACTCACAGGGGACCCTAATCATGAGAAAGAAATTGACAGAAGAATATAATTGGGTTGGAGTGCATATGGCAGGCATTACCAAATCCTGACTGGGAGCTTACCGCTGTTGTTGAAAAGAAAAGTCTACAATCATTGCATTCTACCTGTGCTAACATATCGGGCAGAAACTTGGAGGTTAACAAAGAAACTCGAGAACACGTTAAGGACCGCACAAAGAGCGATGGAAGGAAAAATGTTAAGCCTAATGTTAAGAGACAGGAAGAGAGCGGTGTGGATCAGAGAGCAAACGGGGATAGTCGATATTCTAGTTGACATTAAGAGAAAAAATGGAGCTGGGCAGGCCATGTAATGTGTAAGATGGATAACCGGTGGACCATTAGAGAGAGTGACAGAATGGATACCAAGAGAAGGGAAGCACAGTCGAGGATGGCAGAAAACCAGGTGCGGCGATGAAGTGAGGAAATTTGCAGGCGCAAGTGGGAATCAGCTAGCGCAAGACAGGGGTAATTGGAGATCGCAAAGAGAGGCCTTCGTCTTGCAGTGGACATAAGTATAGGCTGATGATGATGATGAAATAGGTATTAAATAATTGCAATGACTAGTGATTTGGGCTATGCACCTAGAGCACAAGGGCCCAGAGGAATGCGCCTTACAACACTACTACGCAGCAGTTCCCCCCAAAAAGAAGGCATGCTACGTATTTCTTGGGCTGATAACGTGCAAAACAATTTTAAAAATTAAGGACTGCTTTGGACTCGAAGGACGGTTCTATGCGAAGAAACGGTGCGGGATTAAGGGGGATACATTGTTTGTATGCTAGAGGAAGTGCTTTTTTCGTTCTGCTTACCAACACTCCAGCAGGACTTCAAGCATGGTCAGCCTCTTGCCAGATCTACCACAGTTGGAAGGTTCAGCACTAGTTAATATACCAGTGGCTACCATATATGTGTGACCTATTCTCAGTCGACAAAAGAGCACATCCCATCGTCGTGATTTGATAGTGATGGCCAATTCACCAAGTATGGTTTAATCATGTGAAACTTATTCAAGGTTTCAGCATCCCACAAACAAGTGTTGCCAATAGCTCTTGTGTTTTTTTATGTAGGAATGGCTTTGCATCTCTGGCAGGAACAGCTATGGAGAGATTGCTAGCTATTACAGCGAAGCTGTCTATGGCTAGGATCCCGGGATTTCTTTGCGGCGTAACGTTGCGAGAAAATTATCATCAATAGCTCATACCCCCAAATGCAATGGTTCATACCCACGTAAGGCAGAGGCTAAAAGCACTCAATAATGAGAAGCGAACAGTGCATACATTCTTTGGAATCACGCCTAGAACATGCTTAGAACAGCATACGTTTCAACTTTCAATAAAGAAAAATCTCAAAACAAGCATCTGCACAACATAACTAATGATATGGCACTCCTGCAAATACATGCAATGCGAAGCACGTAGCGTTCCCCGCATACGCTTCCTGGTAAAATTACAGTTGTGCAAGCTGCCGCGGCGACGGCAGCTTGACTGTACCATACGAATCAGGGAGTGACTGAACTGCACTTTCGTATGCAAAAGAAGAATCCGCCTAGAAACTGATTCGTGTTGTGACAGTGCTATGGGAAGGCCCCGTATAGTGAAGACTCCTGAAGGGCAGCATGCATACAAGGCGCGGCAAATTTTTCTTCTCTCTGGTGCACTCTTTCTAGGTGCACGAAGTAGAGGCACAAGCCAAGTCACAGACCATCAAAACGTCTTAGGCTAATAATTAGTTGAAGTGAACGTGAATGTCGCCAGGTGAATAATTTTAACCTACGTCGCAATAGATAATCGTCCTAGTTGTCATGGACAGCTTCGCTCGAGACCATTTTTGCAGCGAAGCTGTAATGGCTAGGATCCCGGGACGTTTTTCGCGTCTGTCGACAGAAAACTGTCATCATCATTGGCTCATACCGCCGTAAGCACTCATACCCCCGCAAGCAAGCAAAAAATGCAATGGCTCATAGCCTCGTAAGGCAGAGGCTACAAGCACTCAGCAAAGTGAAGCGCACCGTGCATACATTTTTTTAATCATGCATACAACATACAGGCCGGTATTTTGTAGCGATGCCTTATGACTTGCTCTATACTAGTCTTATCATCTACCACTCACAGCCGGCTGATCCCTTTGGTAATGTGAGCAGACCGTCGCTCTGACCACTGACAAAGTGCGATTAGCGCGAAAAGGCATTAGCACCGAAAAGGCATCGCTATAAAATACCGGCCCAGAAAAGCATACGTTTTAATAAAGAACCAGCTCAAAACAAGCATCCAAACGACATAAATAATAAGGCGCTTGTGATAGCAATACTCCCCACATACGGTTCCCGGTAAAAATTACTGTTTCGCTAGATGCCGCGGCGATGGCAGCTTGCGACATGGGGAGTGACGTCCCTTGCCTTTCGTACATAAAATAACCGACCTTGATTTCAATGTTGTTGCAGCACCACTATGGGCGGCGGCGTGCTGTCAAAATTTACCACATACAGCCTGCCCTACTACCATCTCACACAATCCGAGACGAAACAGGCCGACATGCTGTTGAGGATGGCTTTGAAGACCGCTCTCCACCATGCCGATGATGTTGCGTCCCAAATCGGCAGGGCACCTTCTTTCGTTGTTTCCATCGAGGCAACCGCTTTCATCAGTGCCGCACAGACAGCGACAGTGCCCGACACCGAACGAGATGGGCAAACAAGTGCCCCAACTCGGCAGTGCACATTCCTTTAGGTGCTTCCCCCGATGCCAACCCCTTCATCAGCGGCCGCCTACCTGGCGACGCGGCCCGACACCGGCAGTGAGGTAATGACAAAGAAGCTCACTTAGAAGGGACCAAACACAACCGCCACCCTTACTTAGAAGCAGGGATTAGAACGAAGGCCATTCTCCCGACCCTGGCAAGACGACCGTCGGAGGGCAAGAAACTAAGTCACCGACTTTCGTGGAAGGAGTGTGAACCCCCTGTTTCCGGATTGCCTCATCCTTGCTTCGAAGGTTGACATCAGAGGCGGAGTTCGGTAAACAACACTGGCACTCTGATTGGCCGCACCAAGGTCATCAAATTCCCTGGTGTAGGGAACTAGGGAAGACGAACTGCTTAAAAAGGCCTCTCCAGTGTGACTGGGAGAGCTCTAACTAGAATCTGAATACTTCTTTCGTTTCTCTTTCGCTTCTACTCTCGGACGTACTCATCCCCATGCCTGGCGGATTCCTGACTTTAACTCAACCCCGAGGCGCAACAACTGGATGGCGAGCGGTGGGATCAACACAGCGCATCAAGACCACATGGTGCCTGGCTTTGTGCTTGAGATACATCGGGTCTTTTAGCCCAGAAATTGCTAAATTCCGATAGAGCATTTACAACTGCCCAGATAAATTGTCTCAGCATAAAGGTGCCGTCAGCATGGATCTGAACAAGCTACATAAGCCAGACCTCGTACGCATGTGCAAAAAATTGGGGGTAGACATTAGCCTAATAAGCAGGAAACCTCAGATTATTCAGGCCATTCAGGCCATCGGCGCAAATGAGGCTGAGCTACAAGAGTGTTGGGAACTCATTGAGAGTAGGAAGCGTGAAGAAAATGAAGAAAAAGCGCAAAGGAAAGTAGAGGAAGAGCGACAGCTAGAAATGAAGCGCATCGATCTTAGATCTGCAAATTGGTCGGCAGTAACTCTGAAAGCCAACAAATGCCACACAGCGCGGTCAATTCCTTCTTTTTAAGATAAAGGATTTAATGCAATGCTATAAGGTTGGCGAGGACATTGGACTTTTTCTTGTCAACTTCGAGAGGACGTGTGAGAAAATGGGCTATTCTGGTGCTTCCTGGCCTCAGCTTTTGTTGACTCTGCTGCCATGCGAGGCGGCCGACATTGTTGCACGGTTGAATGTAGAAAATGCTAATGACTACAAAAAAGTTAAGAAGGCGCTGTTAGAGAGATTCCGCTTGTCCGCTGAAGCCTTTCGGCAGCGATTTCGGGGTGCATCGGTAGGGGCAGGCGAGTCTATACACGGAGTATGCCTATAAGCTAAAAGCAAATTTAGTTGACTGGCTGAAGAGTGCCGAAGCGTTCGGTAACCACGACGGTGTCGTGGAGTTAATAGGGCTAGAACAGTTCTATAAAAGTCTGTCTGATCCCAGGAAATTTTGGATCAAGGATAGAACCCCAGCGACCATTCAAGCAGCTGCCAAGTTGGCAGAGGAATATGCCTCGCGCAGGCTTAACGAGCACGAACGGTCAAAGGTGAAAGGGCCAGCCGCACCCCCTTCCCTTGCGAAAGGCTCGTGGGGTGCAAACAAAAATGGCACCACCGGAGAGGGTGCGTGAGAACCGAGGAGTAGGGGAGATGGCCCGCCCGTTAGTGGACCAGAACAGGATAATGAGTCAAAGGCAGGCGCACACAACAGTGAGGAGAAAAGGGAATTCGAGGCGAGGCGACCTGTGATATGCAACTACTGCAAGCGGCCGGGACACATAGCAGCTTTTTGTAAACGTTGCAGGAATGTATTCTCGTACCTGAGCGACACTGAGGAAAACGATAAACTTCTGGCACCGTACATGCAAAACTTGGTAATAAATGGTAAGCAGTGCAAAGCACTCCGGGATTGTGCAGCAACCCTTGACGTAATTTATCCATCCCTGGTAAGCGTAGATGATTACACGGGAGAGTGCGCGTGGGTTAGGCAGGTGGTTGAGGCTCAGAGTGTCTGCTTGCCAGTGGTCAAGGTAATCAGTGAAGGCCCCTTTGGTAGGCTAGAGACCGAAGCAGCGGTGTCAAAGAACCTTCTCGTTCATTACCCTTATTTGTTTTCGAACAAGTCAGACCAACTCCTAAAAGACAGGGGCTTGAGCTTTTGCGAAGGGACAGTCTTGGCT
Organism: Dermacentor silvarum; assembly: GCF_013339745.2. Taxonomy (NCBI): domain Eukaryota; kingdom Metazoa; phylum Arthropoda; class Arachnida; order Ixodida; family Ixodidae; genus Dermacentor; species Dermacentor silvarum. Next base: position 169,902,769 of record NC_051158.1, read on the forward strand.
CTCACGCAATCAAAGGCGTGCGAAATGGCAGCTAAGTTGGTGCACAGGGAAGATAAGGAAACAAATGTAGTAGCTGATGGTGAAGGCGGTTGTTCAGGAGAAGGCGGTTCAGACAATAAAGACAGAGAAGCACCTAGTCTTAGCGTGATCGAAGAAAATACAGATGAGGGATTATTTTCACCAAGCTCGCTGGCGTTTCAGAAACTACGGAGTGTCTGCGCTAACACCATGCTCGAAGAACAGATGGCAGATCAAAGTATCAGGCGGTTGGAGGCTTGCCAGCAGGAGGGTGTAGCGCGAAAGAACGTAAAGTTTTTTAAAAAGCAGGGAATTTTGTTTTGCACCTATCAAGACAAGCGCCAGAGGTATTTCGAACAACTAGTGGTGCCGACTAAATGCAGGGCAGACATCCTCCATATGGCCCATGATAATTCATGTTCGGGGGCACTTGGGCATAAAGAAAACTAAAGCCAGGTTGCTGCAGGAATTTTACTGGCCAGGATGTTTCCGCAACGCAGAAAACTTTGTTAAGTCAGGCGACGTATGCCTGCGTGTGGGGAAACCTAATGACAAGTGGAAGGCACCGCTGAAGCTGGTTCCCATAATATCCCAGCCATTTCGGCGTGTTGTCACTGATACAGTGGGACCGCTGCCTACAACTTCCTCAGGGCACAACTACGTGCTCACAATGATTTGTCCCACGAATAAATTCCTGGAGGCCATTCCTCTGAGAGAACTCAGCTCATCGAAAATAGTTGATAGACTTCTGAGCGTTTTTTCTCGTGTGGGTTTTCTGGCGGAACTGCAAAGCGACCAGGGTAGTGTCTTTTAGAGCACTGCAAGGGCTCGGGCTTACCCGAAAGCCTGGGCCTGGCCCGGCCCATGGGCCATGTCGGGCCAGGTAGGGCAGTTCTTTCACGGGCTCGGGCCGGGCTCGGGCACGGCATGGTCTTTTTGACCCGGGCCCAGGCCGGGCTCGGGTATTTTGCAGGCCCAGGCTGGGTTCGGACTTTCCAGTGGTGTGCATGTAACGTGCAGCGAGTTATCCTCTCGCGTCTTGACCCTGAAAAATCTGTTGCCCCGGTGCAGCTGGAAGCTAGCTAGGGAAGTACTCCTGTGTACTTCCCTTTTCTTTTTCCGTCGTATTTTGCACTGTTTGAACAGAATGTAAAAGTCCAGAAAGACCTAAGTCGCCTCAAACCAAAGGGTTCCATTGTATTCCTTACCTAAATCAATGTAATTAATGCTTTCAGCGTGGTGTAAGCACGTTCGCGACTTGCTGATTCTTCAAAGGCAAATTGGTAAAACAATTACTGGTAAGATCGCGGCTGAAATATTGCACTGCGTTCCTTCATGATTGCACACATGTTCTCAACCGGCCGCCTAGCAGCGCATTACGCTGCACCATGGAGGAACAAGAAGCTTTCTTTCTCTATTGACTCCATTCATGCGCTGCGGTCTCGACCGGTCGTAGCTGCGCTTCGGCTATAGTGTATTAGAATACGGTCGAGTGGGACGAGCGGCTGGGGCGGCGCATGCCTTGCAATGAGGCGCCCGACGTGAAAAAATACTGTGGTGGCGTGGTGATAGAAGTGGATTGGGCCGCATCAAAGTCGCTCCGTTGGAAACTGCTGGCGATACTGCTCGGTAGGGTCATTCGTACTACTTCGCACGCTGGTATTTGCCTCCAGACTGCTCAAATAGTGTTCATAATTGCATATGACATGTATTTATGCCTTAAGAATAAATTCCTTTCATTCTCTTCTTTATTTCATTTTTTTAATGCCACTCGGCGGTCTTTTTCGGTCTCGGGCCGGGTTCGGGCCGGTTTCGAGCCGGGCTCGGGCTGGGCTCGGGCCTAAGGTAAAGGGATGGCGAGTGGGTAATGTGGATTATTTCGGGCCCGGGTCTCGCCATAAAAATTTGGCTGGGCTCGGGCGGGTAGCCCGACGTTAAATCAGGCCCGGGCCGGGCCCGGGCTGAAGAAATCGGCCCATGCAGTGCTCTAGTGTCTTTAAAAGCTCTCTGACTACAACTTTTCTGGAGCGATGTGGAATGAAGATAATTCATAGTTCCATCCACCATCCCCAGGCCAACAGTGTAGAACGTTGGCACTCAGCGCTATAATGAGTGTTAAGAACTCTCTGTCAGGAATACTCTCGCGACTGGGAACGCTGTCTCCCCACTGCAATGTTTGCTTTACGCACTGTGCTGCACGAGTCGACCGGGTTTAGCCCGGCTGAACTGGTATATGGCCGCGAACTGCGATCCCCCCTCCGGATGCCCAAGGAGACGTGGACAGGGGGCGAGGAGGAGAGACCGTCGTTGAATACGTTCTCCGACTGCTCAGAAGAATGAGCGTAGCACGCGAAATGGCAGAGGCCTGCATGAGCGCCGCACAGCTGAAGGCAAAAGCATACTATGATCGAAAGGCCAAAAGGCGTTTTTTTCAAGTGAATGATCGTGTGATGCTGCTGCGGCCTTCAAAAGCGAACAAGCTTGATGTGCAGTGGGAGGGCCCGGCCGAGGTTGTCCAAAAGCTCTCGGACAGTAACTATGCAGTCAAGATATTCGGGCACAGAAAGGACAGTGAAGGTATATCACGTAAACTTGATGAAGCCATACCTGGAGAGACAAGCAATTGTATGCCTCTCACTTAACGGTTACGAGGAAATGCCTATTGAGCTCCCCGTTTTTAGTGAACAAGATAGATCAGAAGCCACCAGTGCAGAAAAGCGAAAAATGATCAAAGACGTGAATCTGACTGGTGACCAAGTTCGAGACTTGAGGAACCTGATCCAAGAGTTCAGAGATCTGTTTTCCGATAAACCTGGACGAACCGATGAGATAGTCCATGATATTGATCTGATCTCCGAAGAGCCAGTTAAAGCGAAACCATATCGAGTATCTCCAAAACAGAAAGAAATTATGCGAAAGGAGATTCAAAACATGTTGGACTTTGGAGTAATTGAGGCAGGCGACAGTGATCACGCGTCTCCTTTGATAATGGTAGAAGTTCCCGGAAAGGAGCTGCGACCGTGCATAGACTATCGGCGGTTGAACTCAGTAACGAAAGATCAGCTCTACCCGATCCCCTACATTGAAGAAAGGATAGAAACAGTCAGCAGAGCGCAATACATTTCTACTCTTGACCTCATTCGCGGGTACTGGCAAGTACCGTTGACGACGCGCACAAGCCGCTATGCCGCATTCGTAAGTCCTTTTGGTTATTTCCATCCGCTAATGCTCAGCTTCGGACTGAAAAATGCCCTGTTTTGTTTTTCTAAGCTTATGGACAGGGTGCTGCATGGCCTAAACGACTTCATGCTGCCGTACCTCGACGACATTGCTGTTTTTTCGGACTCCTGGCAAGAGCAACTGGAGCATCTAAGGAAAGTGTTTGAGCGTCTAAGGAGCGCGGAGTTGACGGTGAAAGCCGAGAAGTGTGAACTGGGAGGAGCTCAAGTGAGCTACGTGGGACATGTGGTAGGGCAAGGATGCCGCATGCCGTCTGAAGTCCAGGCATCAAACGTTTGCAGGCCGTTGCATCAAACCCGCGACCAAAAACGAAAACCGACGTACGGGCATTCTTGGGGCTCACGGGCCACAACCATCGCTACATAAAAAAACTATTCCGAGTTAGCTAGCCCGCTCACCGATGCACTTCGAAAAAACGAGCCCACCACATTGGTGTGGGATGAAAAGAAGCAGGAATCATTCCAAAATTTGAAATCGGCGCTCATCAGCCGTCTCATTTTACAGGCACTTGATTATAACAGGCCATTCATTGTGCAATGTGATGCAAGCGATTGCAGCATGGGAGCAGTACTCTGTCAACATGACGAGGCCGGGGCGGAACACCCCATCGTGTGTACATTAGCCGCAAACTAAGTGTTCGAGACAAAGCGTATAGTGCCTCCGAGAAGGAGTGTGCGTGCTTAGTTTGGGCAGCACAAAAACGGTCTCACGCTTCAGCAATACACCTTTGATGTAAATCGAAAGGGCAAACATAACGGCAACGCGGATGGCTTGAGCAGGCCATCGGAGTGATGGTACCTAAGAGAACTCGGCTCTAGAAGCCGTGAAGGATGAGGCTTTATTATCTATAAATTTTGGGGCTTCTGTGAATGTTTGGAAAAGTGTTTGAATAGCTACTTTGATGCTTTAATTTATTGCATAGGGCAGGCGCGTATATTGCTTGGGGTTGGCGCTTTCCTGTGCCCTATAGTTTTGTGTGTGCTTGGGTGTTCGCAGAAAGAATGCCACAATGAAGTGAATGCTAGGATTCCAAGCTGCAGTGTGGCGTCAACATTCACATCTGGATGATCCCTGAGATCGCATCTGAACATCGAAGCTTCGGGCAACCTGACAACTGGTCCCCCCCCCCCCTCAGGTCGTATCTTCCGGCGGCGAAGGAGTCTGTTGCGTCCCAAATCGGCAGGGCGCCTTCTTTCGTTGTTTCCATCGAGGCAGCCGCTTTCATCAGCACCGCCCAGACGGCGACAGTGCCCGACACGGAACGAGACGGGCAAACAAGCACCCCAACTCGGCAGTGCGCATTCCTTTGGGTGCCTTCCCCAATGCCAACCCCTTCATCAGTGGCCGCCTACGTGACGATGCGGCCCGACACCGGCAGTGAGGCGATGACAAAGAAGCTCACTTAGAAGCGACCGACCACAACCGCCACCCTTCGTTAGAAGCAAGGATTAGAACGAAGGCCATTCTCCCGACCCTGGCAAGATGACCGTCGGAGGGCAAGAAACTCAGTCACCGACTTTCGTGGAAGGAGTGTGAACCCCGTTTCCAGATTGCCTCGTCCTTACTTCGAAGGTTGACATCAGAGGCGGAGTTCGGTAAACAACACGACTACTCTGATTGGCCGCACCAAGGTCATCCAATTCCCTGGTGTAGGGAACTAGGGAAGACGAACTGCTTAAAAGAGGCCTCTCCGGTGTGACTGGGAGAGCTCCGACTAGAATCTGACTACTTCTTTCAATATGTAAATAAACGTTCAATAATCCCCAAGCCTGGCGGATTCCTGACTTTAACTCAACCCCGAGGCACAACAATGAGTACATCGACTGAGAAATTATTGGCGCTGGGGTTACACAACACCCTCAGTGAACACACAGAAGCCCTTCACGCCTCACAACAACAGAGACTTGCGCGGACTCACATGGGCCGGCAGGTCCTACAAACCTTGGGCTGCAAAGCCACAACAATACGAACCCAAGAAACCTGCACGAAACCTCGATCGTCACGTCCAAGACAGGTATCACATTGCCCCAATACCATGAAACATCGACCCTAACCTACACTCCGGAAGGAGTAGAGATGACCCGGGTCGCTCAGGAGCGAGCCGGATCTTGAGAGCGGCTCTTTTTAAAGAGCGAGTGAGCTGTGGTTCAGTAAAAATGAGCGGCAGTTCTTTTGGAGAAAGGGGGCCGGTTCTCTTGCGTTCAGAGAGCCGTGCCGATGCGTTCCGTCAGAGCCGTGTCTTCTTCTGGGTGCGACTTCCGCGCCATCTATTAGCGGTACAAGAAAGCAACTGCCCTCCCACCCTTCCTCGCAAGAGTCGCCTTCACCCCCTCGCCTTCGGCTGAAGAACGAAAGAACCGCCACTCACTTACTGAACCACGGCTCCCTTGCTCTTCAAAAGAGCGGCTCAAAAGGTCCCGCTCGCTCCTGAGCGCTCAGGAGCGAACCGCTCTTTTCACGACGGCTCCCTCGCTCTTCAAAAGATCCGGCCCGCTCCTGAGTGCGCTGCTCTTTTTGTCACGGCCCCCTCGCTCTTCAAAAGATCCGGCTCACTCCTGAGCGAGCCGCTCTTTTCAAGAGCGAGGGAGCCGTGGTTCAGTAAGTGAGCGGCGTTTCTTTCAGAGAGAGGAAGCCGGCTGGGCTCTCTCTCGTTCAGTGAGCGTAAGGAACCGTTCCTAGAGAGCGCTCCGGAACGAGCCGAATCTTTTGAGCCGCTCTTTTGAAGAGCTATTGAGCCGTGGTTCAGTAAGTGAGCCGCGGTTCTTTCGGAGTGAGGAAGCCGATTCTCTCTCCTTGAATGAGCCGTGCTGAACCGTTCTGTCAGAGCTGGGTCTTCTGCTGGGTTTCGATTTCTGACCGACGAATGGTGGCCGGTGTGGGCAGACTCGCGCTACTGGTACTCGATCGCAGTGTGTGGTGTGCGCAGCAGTCCCTTTGGTTTTTTTGTGCATGCTATGGTGTGGCACCCGATGCCACCGAGGGGAGAAGTATAGAAGTCTTAATTTGCAAAGGATGGTACCATTCGTTGCCTGCTGCTGTTCGAACGATGTCTCACGACTCTCACCGATCCATTGTGTGCTGGTCCAATAACACTTCGAAGATGGTCTTCTGTGTCTTTAAAGACAACAGATGAACGTACAGTTTACGTCCTAGTCTTCATTTGTGCTAATTAGTGTAGTCATGAAAATGTCGCCCCTGACATTCACTTCAGTGCATTTTCTGAGCGTGTATCATTAGCACGTCATTAAAACGAGGCCAATGATCTGTTGTGTTGTAATAGAACTTCATTTTTTTGTCCTGGCGCATGATGGCATGATCGCCAGTATCGCGTGTGCACTCAAGAGAAAAAAAACGAAAGGTACGTGCGGCAGTTTTGTGGATCTTTCTTTCGTATGATATTTGTATTGTACTTCAAGAAATGATTTCTGCATTCATTTTGCATGGCGTTACAGCTTACTCATATTATACTGAACGTACATATGTGAATACATGAATAAAGCTGAAACATAATGTACAATCATTTTGTGTTCTTATTTTGACGAAACAGACAAGCTTGTGTAATGACGATGAAGTTACATTTTTTCTTTTCTGAAAAAAGTATGTCGTATTCTGCCTGTCACAGTTTCATAAGCATTTTATCCCAAATATCAGAAAAGAAAGTTTCATTACAACTAAAAATACACGTTTTTAATATATGTAAAAACATTCTCTAAACATATCGAAAATACCAATAACGTGGTTATTAAATTATGCATATATTGTTTTTGTTTTTTTCAAAGCCAGATAACTATAGAATATGCATAACACAGGTTACACATTTAAGTGAACCGGTGAGCGGTTCAAATGAACTGGTTCCTTTCAGTGAGCTGAGCCTTTCGAGCCGCTCACTGAAGTGAGCCGTTTTGCCCATCTCTAGGAAGGAGGAAAGCGAGGGCCCAGTACATAGAGAAAACATTCAGGTTCCATACCACGGCCAGTTTTATGGATGCCGCTATGTACGGAACGAAGAATAAGAGCGCAGTGGCACTGTGGCAGTGGTCTGCGACCGCTGAGGCCACGTCACCTCCAGTGCATCGATGAAAACGCACATGTGCGTTTTCATCGATCGGCCGTGGCTAGGAGCAGAACGCGACGAGAGATGTGAAGTTCGAGCCACGGCGGCTCGATGAAACGCACGAGGTGCGGCTAAAACCCCTCAATGTAAAAAAAAAGCAGTGGCTTAGCTCGGCTATGCCAGGATATACGTAGCGTGAGCGAAGGTTCAGCTGGTTATTTTTAGCTTTCCTGGTTGTCTAGGATTAGCTTGATTATCATGCTTAGTGCTGCTTAAATGCACACACGGTATACGCATCATATGACACATGTATATTTATTTTTTTGCTCAAAGTGTGGTTGCTTCTCTATTGCCACAAAGACGGCTCAGTGGTCAGTGTAGTAACACGCTTCCGCCTCTATGGCCCCAACACAGTATTTTGAATTCGGTAAACCCCAACTGGCAACTCCAGTAAACCCCAACTGGGTGGGCATGGGATAGCAGCAATGGCGCAGTCCCTGCTGAGACCGTTCTTCTTTTACATCCAGATTCTTCCACTAATCTGGCCGTTTCCTGTTCGCGCCTGGAACTCATCCGACGGAGTCCGTACTGCGCCCTACCTAGCTGAAAACCCGGCCTTTGCATTAAACTACAATCGCTTAGCCAGCGTTTCTTGCATGAAGCAACATCTTGACCTACCTCTCTTTTCTACTAGACGTCGAATTTCACACTTATGCCTGTTCCATAAAATATACTACACTAATAATGACCTAAAAATGACACTTGTTTCGCTTCCGAACCATTTGTCATCCCACATTGATCATCAAATGAAGGTTGGAGTGCCTCAGCGTAAAAGCGATGCATACCTTGAAGCCTTCATCCCGAAAACAAGTCAAGACTGGAATCGCCTTCCCGCCTCCATCGTCACTTCCACAGATCATGATGTGTTAAAGTTAGCTATCTGTGACCATGTGCTGCATCTTTAGATATTTTTCTTTTTCTATTGCCACTCCTCTCTGTAATAGCTGTACGGCCTTGAGAGTAAATAAATGAAATGATTGTCAGTCTGTGATACACAATATCAGTGGTGGTTCCCCATTGGGTCGTCTGTACAGTTGGAACACTGGCTAAGTCCAGGTTAAACGTGTCCTTCAAGAGAACACCAAGAGAGGCAACTACTTCCGGATCCGATGAGTTAAGCTTCTCCGCTGCTGAGCAGCAATTTCACTCTCCTTCTCTATGGTTATGACACACTGGAAAACGCCCAGTGCAAACGATCTAATGCCCAGTGCAAATGCCGGGCAAACACCCGGCGCGCCAGCTGTGCGCCGTGTGACGGCAATGCTCTTCGCGCATGCGCAGTACGGCTCTCCAGGAGCCACGCGAAACTGCTCAACCTCGGCCAGTGTAGCTCACGCTACAAAAGTAGCAGCAACCACTTCTCTCCTCCTTCGTTCCACTGTCGCGCTCGGAGCGGCCTGTGCGATCGAGGCGCGATCTCGACAGTGACGCCGCCTACAGGCCGTTTCACATGCTGCGGCTGGAGCGAAAAAAATCGGTGCAATCACACGCGTCGCAATGCGATTTTTTGAGGGCCGTTTCACATGGTGCGATTTCAACAATGTGACTGATGCGACGCCCAGGGTTGCTTGCTGCCAGGTTTTGTCGCACACGCCGCATAAATTTTTTAATGGAATGAAAAAGACATGCACGTTATAATTTACCTCTCTTTTTAGAACCAAGTAATAAGTGCGTTTTGTAATTTAAAAACACTTCAAAGTTTAATTTGTTTAGGAGTGCGCAACAGCGGTTTAAGAAGTTCAATACTAGGAGAAATGGCGGATGTAAACAGCTGTTCTATGGTAGCTGTTTGCAGGTGGTCGTTTAGCTGTTCAGCGCTTTGTGCTGTCTCGTGTGTGTTTTATGCCCGTGTCGTTCTTCCTGTGGTACAACAAAATTACAAGAGGTCCTCTGGACGCCTCTGAGTGTGGTGCAAAGTGTTTTGTTGAGTGTACCGAGTGTATCATATATCACAATTAATGTATCATGAATATAGTGTTGTTTGTTTGTGTTCTGTAAACTGGATTTCTAAAATCAGCTAAAGTAGACTGCAGAATAACCCGTATCTAACCTGATACAGCATTATTTTCAGAACTCGCGAAATCTGAAAAGAAAGTCTTAGTTTAACGGAAACCCATGCGAACTATCTACATATCTCTGAAAAAAACAAAAAACACTAACGCTATCCTTCCTCGGGCGTTCAGCTGTCACGTTTTCCTGAAAGCAAACAACAATTTGAATCGAAAATTTATCTGCCTCTACCACGATCATAAGAGACCAACACTACCCTCTGCCTAACAGAACATTCCTAAAACTCAACGTTGTTCCAAAGTATCCTCAGAGAAATGAATAATAATGAATGCAACTTACCAAACATGCGTCGAAAGAAAATCACTACTGTCAAACAAAACGCGACTTGTCACGAACTCGCGCAGAAGCGTCGCTCATCAACTGGCGCAACTTGCACGTGACCTTCCAAACTACAGTTAAACCTGCTTACAATGAACCTCCATATAACGAATGCCTGGATATAACAAAGTTTTTCTATTCCCCGCCGTTACTCCGTAGAAGCACATGTATTTGAGACCTCTACGTAACGAAGTGGCAACGGGAGACCCCCTCGAAATAAAGAATTTTCCCCGCCGACAACCTAAAGATTTCGCCCCAAATTTTGTCATTTTTGCGCGAGCAGCAACACCGGAGGCACCTTCTCCGCCGCGACCGAATGCGAAGCGGCGGTGTCGCACTTGGTGCACTCGAATTCACGGCGACTGCAAGGCGAGAGCGAGCGCACGTGTGTGTCCGTGCGCGAGGCGGGCCTGCATCCCTCGACCCGGCGATCTTGCCGCAGCGGGCGTGACCTTTCCCCTTCCGTTCATTTAAACCTGATCCCGCTGCTCAGAAGTACGACCCTAAATTTGCGCTACCATATCTCCATCGGCATTTCAATATGGCCACCTCCTACGCAATTCGAGCCTAGCTCCCGTAGCTTCGACCATGTGTGCTTAGGCATTAGTCTACCAATTTAGTTAAACAGTGAATGTTTACAATTTTATACGGCCTATAAAACTACTACCCTTACTTCGTATAGCTGTCTGCTAATTTGCTGTCGCAATCGATGCTTCGCCTTTTGGGCGAAACTAGGACTTTTTTGTTCATCGCAACTTTCGTGTATTGGGAGTAAATGTTGAGCAATAGTCGTATTTCTGTATGAAAGCATGAGGTGCGCAGTACTGTAAAGAATTTTTTTTCCTCTCTTTTGGTCACGGAAAACGGGCGGACGTTACAATAGAGGGCACGTTAGAATAGAGTAAATATGGTAAGCGTTTCTTTTTCGAATTTTCATGCCGAACCTGCATATAACAAAATCTTCTTTATAATGAAGTTTTTCGGGAATTTGTCAATTTCGTTATATTCAGGTTTAACTCTATATGATACGGCACCCGTTAATCGGTGTGTCGCTATCTCGATACTATATGCCGCACCGTGAGACCACGACGGTTTTGGTGCCCATTAATTGGCGTGTCGATGACCCAAACTATGCCCGCTCCATGACACTGCCCCCCACTTTCAGAATATTACAACATTCACTTGCACAAGTGGCATTTTCGTGCAAAAAAAAATTAATCAAACAGAACACTACTTGTTTATGCATACAACACCACAATCCTCCAACTTAACTGCAGAATGACCCTAAATCATTGATAACTGAAATGTCATATGTTCGTACAAACGAATGTTTACAAATAAATGTACTAAGAATGTACGCTCAAGTAGTCGACGAAGCAGAGCAGGCGAATCAGAACACCCACTGCTGTGTTAGCGCGCCAGGTGTTGCGTGAGGGGAGAGGGCATCGCCACGATGCCAGTCACTAGCGTTCCTCGACGGGGCAGATACTCTAATCTGACGCTGCAGGACGTGACAGGTTGTCGTCAGCAAAGCAGTCGCGTGATGCGCACGTGTGGGTGCTGCGGTCTCGCACTCGGAAGCTGACGCGCGGTCTGCATCTCTCGCTCTCGCCCCCACTGGGCTTAACTGCTGCGCGCTGATCTTGGTGGCTGCTGCTGTTTCCTCGGTGTCTCGTCACGCAGGACAATGGTGGCATGTGGCATCCTTGATATCTCAGCAATATCGTCCAAATGATTCCAGTCTACAGCCAACATGCTAACATACAAACTGTACAAAAAGAAAATAATAAGCCATTCCAATTTAATTGCGCAACTTGACGACATACCGCACAGAAAAACTCGAAAACATTACTCGCAGCGCAAAACTCCAAGAACCACCCAGCGGCGTTCAAGTGGACATTAATGCTCTTGCATTCACAACTCATATGAAGTGCTTAGGTGCCCTTGAATTTTTTGCCAAGAGGTCTTACCAATTATTAACCAAACACCCTAATTAGTAAAGCACTGAACATGGAATGTGGATGTTGTAGTCCCAGCTGTGCAAAGTTTTCATTTCCATTTTGCTCATGATTTCAATTACAGTGAAACCTCGATAATTCAAAGGCTGCTGAACCATGAAAAACTTGCCACAAAATGAAATCACCTTAATTTTCCATGTCCAAGAAAGATTACTTGAAGTAATCACTGATGCGGCATTGCTTGGCGAGGTAGTTCGCCGCCCCAAGTGCCATGTTTCCCAGCTAGCTCACAACAAGTTGCATATAAAAATCACCACCGCTGCACTCAACAAAGCTGCGGACGATGTTCATGGAATTGATAACTGTCGGTAAATGGTGCGGCGAGCAGGTGCTTGACACTAAAAATTCAGACTTAATGGATATTCCGGACTCCATAAATGCACCATTAGGGTTCCCATTGAGCTAATGCATTTTCGAAACACATTTTTTAGACGAATTCAGGCCCCAAAGTTAGATATTCTGGACTACATCGCTCATTCTGAGCCATGGTACTCGATCTTGGAGGCCGCCATGTTGGATTTATCGGTGGCTTGGTTTCCACTGGCCCACTCTATAGCCTCCAAGATTTAGAGGTGCACACTGTCGCTAACCTCCCATCTCGAAGGCCACGCCCATTTCCTTGGCTGACAAAATGCTCTAGCGGACGGCAATTTTTCTTAATTCTTTCTTTTTTCGGTCAGCACTATCTTCATAATCACTTATTGCGGGATCTGTTCTAAAGTTTCTGTTGCTATTTTGCACGTGGTGTGTCCACTGTGTCTCGGAGACGTTGCATTTTTGTGGGTGTTTGTGCAGCTTTGCATTTGTGTGATCGGTGCCACCTCCTGTGCCTTCGCGAGGGCCAAGTGGTGCGAAGCTCGTTTCTTCGATCTCCATGGCGAACTCTGATGGCGGAGATTTCCAACACAATGACGCTCTTAGGCGTCAGGTCCATGCTTTTCTGACTCTACATCAACAATTTCCCTGCAGCGCTTAGGCATTCACAGGCTTTAATGTATGCTGACGACACCGCTCTTCTATTTACTGGAGACAGTCCGCTTGATATACAGGATAAAATGAATGCAGAGTTAGATGTTTTTAAGTGGTTCACATCCAATGAACTGACACTTAATCTTAGTAAGACTAAGCATAGTTTTTCATTCCAGGAAGAAAAGGCTCAATACTGCAGTACTGGACATATCATTACGAGGTATAAAACTACAACAAGATGTCTCCTACAAATATTTAGGCATTTTCTTAGATTCAGACATGCACTGGAAAACTCACATTAAACACCTTTGTTCCAAGCTTCCTCATGGATGTTATACTCATCTTAAGGCTCGTGAATGTTTTGAATATCCCGTCCTACGCATTCTGTACTTTTCCTTCATTCAGAGTCACATACCTTATTGTATTGATTCATGAAGAAACACCTTTATAACTTACCTTGATCCTGTATTCTGCCTGCAAGAACGCGCATTAAGAATTATCACTTCTTCTAAGTGTATACAATCCAGAACGTACTTGTATAGCTCATTGCATGTGTTGCCAGGGCATGCATTGTATGAATTGAAAATTGCTGAGGTCATTCATAGTATTATCGAAACCAATGATACACTTCCAATTACCTTGTTTAAAACCCCGTTATGAAATACAGGAGCTGCCACTAATCAGTGTTTTAATCTGCCTCCATGTCATAATCTGTATGGGAAAAGGCTCGTGGAATTTTACAGTGCACTAATTTGGAATTCTCTGCCAATACATATAAAGAAGCCCGTAACTTCAGGTCTGCTGTGAGAAAATACTTTTTTGAAAAATACTGTCGATAAAAGTACACTTATTATTTACATTCCTGCCTAAGTTGTGCATGTCAATTGCTTAATTTGTGCATGTCAATTATGTATTATATATGTTTTGTTTGCTTGTGTGCGTGAAGGATAAAAGAATGCCGAGTTTATATTTACCTTCGTGTATGAGTTATGTGTGTTAATATTACTATTATGTATAATGTCTGCTGTTTTAGTTTGCTCGCATGCTACGTTTTATACCCTAAGTTGACTATGGACCCTGGACAAGCCAATGGCTATGGGTCCAGCAATGCTTTCGTATTTTGTAAAATATGTTGTATATCAAGAATGAAAAAAAAAAAAACTCTTACACAAATCCAAGCAAGCCTGATCGCCTCCAAGCATAGTACGAGACAGGGCATTATTCGAGATTTTTTTTAAGCCGCTCAAAGCCTAATAAATTTCATTTTTCAGGCTGAACGAGTTTTTCGGCTATTAGTCGGTCCCCGCGAGATCTGCAAAATCGATCGGCAACTATAAGTTACGCTTTAACACACACACACGTTGCTGCCAGCCGGAAACTACGAATTATCTGGATAGAGCTGCGCGGACTATTCTAATTAACCAGTAGACTTTGCATTGAAAATGACGGGACCCCTAAAACTCTTCGAATTAAGCAATATTTTGAATTAACCAAGTTCGAATTACCGAGGTTTTACTGTAAACACAATTATGATGATGCTTTCACCAGCTTGATCGTCTGTTTCCATCTTATGGTCGTAACTTCAAGTGGGCAGTAGTATACTTAAAGGACAGACAGACAGACTGACAGTAAACTTTATTTGATCCTGAGGAGCTTCTGCAGGGGCCCCTATCAGTGAACTTCCGAAGCCACTAGCCGCGTCCAAGTCGGGGCAGGATACTTAAAAGACACTAATACATTTGAGTGAGACATCTAATTATCCTAATTTATCATGGCTGGGTATATTATTATTGCACACACTGAGTCTTTTGAAGCCATAACTGAGAGATGAGCATTTGTGTGTTATACGTTTATATGAAGCAATATACATTGAACATATGGCCACTGTAATGTACTGCAATCTTATTTCTAAAACTGTCCCTGCAACTTCCTAGCTTAGGCTGGAACCTCTTGTGAAGTTACTTTGCAATTCAACCTTAAAGAGCATTTGGTGACACTTGAGCTAATTGATGCACAGAACAGTATGAAGCATGCTACAATGTATGTAGATTCCTAACACAGACTCTAATTCAACATGGCTGTTGACTTACACTATGGTATCATGATGCTTCCTTTTATGTTTTCTCAAGTAATCAACGCATCGAAAGGACTTCGAGCAGATGGTGCAGCGGTATGGTCGATCACCTGTATGAATGCGCATGTGTAGCTGCATGTTGGACTTGCGCAAGAAGCTCTGAGGGCATGAAGGGCACTGAAATGGCCTCTCCCCTGTGTGGGTATGCAGGTGTTCCTTTATGCTGTGATTTTGCATGAAGCTCCGAGGGCATGAAGGGCACTGAAATGGCTTCTCGCCTGTGTGGGTGCGCAGGTGCCTGTTCAGGTTGTTCTTTCTTGAGAAGCTCTGAGGGCATGACGGGCACTTAAATGGCCTCTCACCCGTGTGGCCACGCAGGTGTTCCTTCATGTTGGACCTTTGGGAGAATCTCCGAGGGCACAAAGGGCATTGAAATGGCTGTTCACCCGTGTGAATGCGCAGGTGCCTGTTTAGGGTGATCTTCTTTGAGAAAGTCTGAGGACAGAAATGGCATTCAAATGGGCGCACACCAGTGTGGACCCTGGCGTGTCCTTCCAGATGACACTTCTTATTGGTCTCATAATGACAGAGGTGACAGCGGTGGAGGCATCCCTGGTGTGAGTTCTCACCCTCGGCCTTTGCTGGAGAAATAGAAGGCCTTGATGCTGCACAATTAAAACAAAAGTGAAATTTATGAAATTCCAAAAGAGCAACATATATACTAAAGCTATTGTGGTTCCATCAGAGCAAATTACAAATCTGCGGCACGCTGCAATATTTTTGTACTGGTGTATTACCCCAACGCAATCATCTAGCAAGGCCAAAGTGGTCGTGTAAGCGCTAGAGAACTCGGCCACATGATCGAGCCAGATTATTGCAGCAATCTTCGCCCATCGTCCTGAAGAAGGATCTTTGGCTCAAGGAGCATGAGAGTTGTCGCATGCATGACTTTAGGTGGGTTATGTGCAGCTCATGACGCCACTGCAGCTTAGGTGTGTGAAAAATGAATCACCAGCCACGTGTACACTGTGCATATTCCTTGTAGCTGCACTCAGCTGTTGCAATCATAGTACGAAATACAGATGATACGATGGGCTCATAATAAAGCTTGAGCCTGTCTATGTCAACGATTTCACGTACACGGCGACAGTGGCCACTTGGGAGCATCTGTGGCTCGGCGATGGCGAATGTAATGGTCAGTCAGTACCACCTGTAGCAGATCCCCCACTGTCCAGAAACATCCCTCGTGCAATCTGTGCTTGCCTGCACGTCTACCCTTCAAGATGGTGACAAAGCCCAACGTGGGCACAGAGTTGCCACGTTATGCAAGAGGTCTATGCAACAGATGCTATAGATAATGGCAGGCCGAGATGGCTAGTGTCTTCATGCATGCTGTGTTCCTGCACGCCTAGCATTAGAGGCTGCACAATCTGAAGTTACAAAGAGGGAGGACGAAGCATTTTACTCGCTGTTGCCGGGTCTCAACATGCCAGCATTATGAAAGCGAGTGTTCATGGTAGAGTGAGGTGTGTTTCTGTTTGCTCGTGTTTGTGTGACACTATGTGTTAAACCGCTCATCGCTCAAACATACAGAATAGATGGTGTGGCACACAAACTATACGAGCACTCTTCTTGGCTCTTTCTCTGCTCTGTAATTGACTTTACCTGAAGCGCTAATTACCTAATGATCCCTACCCATGAATGTGGGAGCGTTGACACCATCACTAAAGGTAGGAGGCGATGACTTCGCACGCCCTTTTGTCAGGTGTAAGTGCCTATGGCAAAGGTCCCACAATGGCAAGAAGGTTTCACGCGGTCTACAACCTGTGTGGAGATGGTGTCGAGAATTCCCCAAAGGAAGAACAGCCCAACCGTCAAAAGCTCATAAAGGCAAGCATAGTGACAGCGTAAAATAAGAAAGAAACACTCTTTTGACAGAGCGCATGTACACTGCCGGCGTGCTTATCCCTTCTCTATCCCTTATCCCCCATCTGATATAACGTGATATAACGTATTCTATGAGAGCAAGCCTGCAGACAAATTCCGCAGAAATGCAAAAGAGAAATTAGAGGCACCCATGCAGCGAGGAATTGCCAAGAGTGTGAGAATAGGAAAGAGAGAGCCATGATGGGAAAGAATGCCAAACACTTTCCTAATGTCTAGCAACTCTGCCAACGGGATTAGGCACAACTCAGTAGGTGGTGGCTTAAATTCAGTTGTAACCTGATTGGTTAGGGTCGAGGCGGGCCAGCCGTTGCCCCCTCCCCTCTTTTATTTGTTTACTGGGGCGCTATAACGTAAATGATCAGCCTCCACGATTGGTCAAAACAATTTCGGGCCACTCCCAACTTCGCCTGTCTGTCACGCGACGTCATGAAAACCGCGATAGCTCCCCATCTGATATAACGTGTACACACTGATCATGCATAATTAAACCGCACAAAAGAAAAATAATCATTCCTGATTCGACGCCTTTTCACCATTAGCCCTCTGGTATTGGTCCAACGTTTTCTGGCTACGCCAACTTCGCTTGTCATGCGACCTCACAAAACCACAAAAACTCACCACGTCAAAGTGACATGTACGCGAAAAAAATGCATTAATATGCCGAACAAAACTTTAAATTTTTCTGAATAGCCACAGACTTCCCCGTTCTGAAAGGAATAGAAGATGGCTGCCCACCAATCGCTCACGCCCTCGCTACTCGCACCTGCCGGTGAGCATGTATTTTTGCGCATGAAAAACCTTTTTGCGTGGCAGTAAAACGTTCTCGAGGCCTTTCGGCACGCATACGACATCGCTCTGCCAACTCTTCCTTGCTGAGGATCAGTTTTAGTGCCATTCTTAACCTTCCGTTGCACGCCGCCGTGACTTTCGACCAGCGACCACAAGCTAAATAAGGCGAAGCGGACCAATAGGAGAAGCCGGCACCCCCCTCTTCATGCGGTTATCTATTTTCACTGTGATGACTCGGACCAATCGAAACCCTCTCCACTAGAGCGTGCTCCTCGCCTCTTGTTAGCCAATTAGATAAGAAAAACCGCTGAGTGTAGATAATGTTATTGGTTTTGAAAGCGAACAAAGGTGACCTGCTATAAACGAGGAGTGTGTTTGATTGGGTTATTCAGACAACGCTGCGGGTCACCGCCCGATGCTTACGTCGGTGGTTACGTAAATTTGATGTCAGGAGTTTGGAATCATTTTACGTTACAGTGCCCCTGAAATGTATCTAAACGCGGTATGGAACTCATTCCTTTCAGTCTAGGCTGTAATCACTGAACTGATAGATCAGTAAGACTCCGTACAATGCAACGCTAGTCTGGGTCGTAACCACTTCGTGGTAGAACAGCGAGACTCTGTTGGTAGTACGTAGGGACAGTTGTCCTATGGTCTTAGGAAACGTAGAAGAGTAAGGCACTATTTACTTTGGTGTTTATCAGCAGTGCTATTCTGCAAACTCTGCATCTTACCATGTAAATATTTTCGCTGCAATATATCTTCAAGTTTGTTACCTTCAAACTGCCTCCTGCTTCGTCAATGTCGATGATCACCTTGAAGAGACTTGATCAACTTCACAGAGATAGAATAAACTTTACTCTATGCTTATTATTTTAATTAGTAAGCAAATGTTTACTGCAATTTGTTAAGGCCCACAACAGTGAACCTTACTTAACATAGCTGTCCAATACTTCTCTATTGTTGGGAAACCACAACCAAATGTACGGTTTTGCGTCAGTTGACATGGCGGCACCTTTCTTCATGGCCGCCAAGTTTGAGATATCGCAACACAGTTGATGGCTGAAACACCTTGCAACACATAAAATTGCTGTCATTACTGCTATAGATTAGTGCTAGGGGTAGGTAGTAGTGCCATGGAATTGTGAAGGTAAGAAAAATCAGGCATCTAACTCAATGATCCTATTTGATGATCTCGCTACCAGTATACAAGGTCCATTATGAAAGTAATGCGCATGATTTTATTGTGACACAACTATTCACGGCATCACGGTAAAACCGGTTGGGCAATGTGGCGAAGGGTCTGCCCTTCCAACGCAGCCGGTCACCAGTTTGCTCCGAGCAGTGTGAGCGGAAAGACGTGCTTCCACGTGAAGTGTTTTTTTTTTTTCAACTTTGTAACACAGCGCGATGCAGTGTTTGCTTGAACAGCGATACGCTATCAAATTTTGCATGAAGCTTGGAAAGAATGCAACCGAAACATTTCAGATGCTTTAAGAGGCCTTCAAAGATGACTGCATTTGAAGGTCACAGTGCAGGAGGTGGCACAAGGCGTTCAAGGAGGGCCGGGAGGAGGTCGTCGAGGAACCCCGTTCTGGACGCCCAACAACGGCCAGAACCGACGAAAACGTGGATTGTGCGCTAACTTTTGCGTTCCGACCGTCGATTGAGCTTCCAGCAAATTGCTGACATCCTACACATGTCCACATTTGCGGTAAATAGGATAGTGACCAAGGATCTGCAAGTGGCAAGGTCTGCGCGAAGCTTGTGCCGAAAGTGTTGACGAAAGATAAGAAAGAACTTCGAGTTTTGCACTGTCAATAATTGTTGGATTTGATTCAAAGTGAGCCGGACTTCCTTAACTCTGTCGGAACTGGACACAAATCCTGAATGTTCGAGTAGGACCCAGAATCGAAAAGGCAGAGCAGCGAGTGGCACACAAAATCATACCCCCGCCCCAACAAAGCGCGAACGAGTAAGTCTAACATCAAAACGATGGTCATTGTCTTCTTTGACGCCCGAGGAATCGTCCATTTTGAGTTTGAACCGTAGGGAGAAACTGCCAACTCAGCCTTTTACCTGGAGGTACTCAAGAGACTGAAATGCCGGGTCGCGTGCGTGAAGGCTTACATCAAAGACACGCTCAAGCTCCACCATCACAATGCCCTCAGCCACACGTCCTTCATCGTTGCCAACTTCCTGGCCCAGAGCAACACCCTGGTGGTCCCCTATCCTTGTTACAGTCACGACTTGGCACCGTACGACATTTTTTTTTGTTTCCCCGACTGAAAAGAGAGCTGAAAGGAAAGCCTTGGAAGACCGTGGAAAACATCCAAAAGCATGTTACAACGTACCTGAGAGACATTCCCGTCGAGGCCTTTCAGGGTGCCTTCCGGGCGTGGCAGACATCTCCGCAAGTGTATTGACGCAAGGGGAGAATATTTTGAAGTATTTTAACCATTTGTACAATCCGATCAATAAATCTATTTTTCCCAGAAAATGTGCATTACTTTTATAATGAACCTTGTATTCTTGGACCTTGTGTTGAGGCAGTCGCAAAAACAATGTTCGTCATAAATGATACCGTGACAGTTAGTTTACAATTTAGTTATAGCAGGAGAATAGCCAATTGAAATAAAGCATGACAAATCAAATTTTATATTTATTTTGTTATGTATGATAATTTATAACAGTCAACGACCAATTTTTTAGAAACCCCTGACAATTTGGACGCCTTCGCGGCACCGCCACGTACCCCACAGAGAGAATGTATGAAAACATCCGAAATTTCAGATGCAAAGTACCTTCACCGTCCGATTTTCCAGACTTTTTTTTTCATGACAGCAGGTATGAAACGACAGTAGAACTTGTTGCTCGGCGAGTTGGTTGCCATCTGAGGAAAGCATGGTTGCGCGAACAGGAAAAGAAAGACATGGAAAGAAAAGTAGGAAACGATCAGCGCCTATCGTTTCCTACTTTTCTTTCCATGTCTTTCTTTTCCTGTTCGCGCAACCATGCTTTCCTCAGAAACGACAGTACTTGAAGCTAGAGCACTGCAGGGGTCGGTTTTTCAGGCCTGGGCCCAGCCCAAGTCTGAAATTACCATGCGTTAGCCTGCCTGAGCCCAGCCGGGTGATTTTAACCCTTTGCGGTCCGTTGTCGGGCAGGGCCCGACAACGCAACACGGCCGTAGCGGTCCGCTGTGGGGCACCGCCCGACAAGGGTGTTCGGGGGTTAAATTTCGTGGTTTTTCTCACTGCGATTCATGCGCATTCTTTGAATACATGATGCACCATCTCTTGAGGGATAAATAAACTTTGTTTGTTGAAGTTTACTTTTTTTGCACTAGGGTGCAGCACAATGTTCAGCACGGCTTGTGGATACCAGAGCGTTCTCCCTTGCGTGCGGAATAGCACGTTCGCGCGCAATAAGCACGATGCGCCATCTCTTTAGGGATAAATAAACTTTCTTTGTTGAAGTTTACTTCTCTTTGCACTAGGGTGCAGCACAATGTTCAGCACGGCTTCTGGATACCCGAGCGTTCTCACTTGCACGCGCAACCGCACGTTCACGCTGTTTGCTGAGAAGCATGACCACATTTTCACCGCGTGCGTT
Organism: Dermacentor silvarum; assembly: GCF_013339745.2. Classification (NCBI taxonomy): domain Eukaryota; kingdom Metazoa; phylum Arthropoda; class Arachnida; order Ixodida; family Ixodidae; genus Dermacentor; species Dermacentor silvarum. The sequence continues at coordinate 169,923,941 of NC_051158.1, forward strand.
TTACGGTGGTACATTTAGTGAAAGCTTGTAGGGGTTTCCATTGTCAATAGCTTTATTTTGAGGCACACACAGCTGCAGAATCATGGTGAGAAAGAACAGCGACACCTGCAGTACCGCCGCAACCTCATTATACAGCTGGTGGGTGACGTGAGGGCTAGAGCCAAAAAGCGAGGCCCGTCTGCACGGAATGAGTGCGAGAAAAGGCTAGATGGGAGGAGCCATTTCATCTACAAGCTCCCAGGGCGAAGCAGCAAGGACTGTGTCGCTTGTAGCGATCGAAAAACAAACGGAGGCAGGAGAGAAACTGTGTGTTTCTGCAAAACCTGCCTAACAACTCTGGCCTGCACCCAGGAGAATGCTTCGAGCGGTATCACACGCTGCTCAAATATCGGTAGAGGAGTTGCCTGCAGAATGCAAGAGAAAAAATAAATATCCTGTGAGTTTTTCTTCCACAGTTGGTGGTTTTGTTAGCGGCGCCACAAACTGGCAAAACAGTTTCGGACCAGAACAGCCGGAAAGTGGGTAAAAGTTTCGGACCGCAAAAGGGTTAAACCTGGCCCATACACAGCCCGGGCCCGAAAGATTTTGACCTGGCCCAGCCCAGTTCTATTTGACCCATTAGCCTTGAGCCTATACGAAGCTAGGTCGAGTTCTCGGTTATTGTGAAGATATTCGTTATGTGATCAACGGGTCTTCAAGCAGCATCAAAGCAGGCTTTTGCCTTGCATCCGCTCTTGCTGGCTACTTTAACTGTGAGAGAAATAAACATTTCATTTCATTGCTAGCCGAACATGCAGCTTATTATTTCAATATTTGGGTTGAAAACACACATATACAATGGACAGTTATGAAAATAGGGAAGGATCAGGCTGGCAACAGCCACCAGGAGTGGCAGACCTGCTTACATTTAGGGAAGGAGGATATAGAAAAGTACATCCATTGATCACAATCCTCGTGCTTTAAAGTGATATGAACAGCCGTACTACATTTTCTAAATAGTTCTGCGGCAATATAGCATAGCGAAAGCATTGGCAAACACTCCCATAACAGCACCTGCCATTTCATCCTACTTTTGAATCTGATATAATCATTAGTGCCTACAGTGATCAAATTCAAGCCAATAAATTTGGCGCCAATGTAAATTTTAAAAAGTCGCTGTTTCGCCCGAAAGACGAAGCATCAATTGCGATAGCAAATTAGTAGAGAGCAATTCGGAGTAAGGATAGTAGTTTTATCGGCTGCATAAACTTGGACACATTCGCTTACTAACTGAATTAACAAGCGTGGTGTCAGCGCGCACAAGCAAACATGAATAGATCACACTGAATGACCGTAGACGACTGTCAAAACACTGGCAGCAAGTGCAGCCGCCGCAGCGGGCAAAGGTTCTTGCAGTCTATCGCTTCAACGGAAACTGAGCGGCGAATGCACAGCGCATACAAAGGTCAGAGCGGTGTGGAGATAAGAGACGGTGCGGGCGACCGCCACAAGCGGACAAAGTACAAACGCAGTTGTTGGCACAGTAGAAGCTGCCGCCCCTCCCTCCCTCCCGCGCGGCCTTCCCGCTTGCCTTCGCGTGGGAGATTGAGCAGCCTGTTCCCCTTGCGGCCTGTTGCAAGATAAGCATTTGGTGCCGCAGCACAGCGTCGCCCCGCCTCCCTCCCTCTCATACACCCACACCCTTTCGCGTGACGGTCGCGTTTGCTTTCCGCCGTGCGTTTGCTTTCCGCCGTGCGTTCGCTCTCCGTGATAGCGCGCATCCCCGCGCGCTTTCACTCGCGCGTATGGCTCACGGCGACGATTTTATCGCCTTTGGACTTCATATGGAACCTCACGGCGACGGCAATGGCGACGCCGACAGCAGAAATCTGGTTAAAGTGTCCATATAATTGCTATCCCAATAATATGTTGATCTATTGGTTTCACGAATACCATAATGCATGGCCACTAGAAGCATTTTTCATTAAACAGGAATTAGTGATCCACAAGGCTAACACTCATGTGCAATCGTATTTTCCCACAGAACTTGTCATTTATATTGCTTTATTCGGCTTCATTATAATGGTGTCACTTTTCCACTCGACAATTTAGGCATCCATGTTTCCCAATATATGCATATTTTGACTCTGTCTACTTTTGTTTCCGTACAGTGCATGTACAACGTAGACAAAATAGTTTTTTTTAATCTGCTTGTTCGTTCACCTAAATTCGCAGGGAAACCACCTAGTGCCAGAAAAACATACAAGACTGTGAACATGAGGGTTGAGCCACTTATAGTGGGAAAATAGAATTCAAAAGCGAAATTCAATGAGACAACATGTCATGAGTAAAGGGACAACACACGCGAAAGAACGACGATGAAGAGAGCACTCGGTGTTCTAAACTGCACGACCGCTCGTAGCGCGTCACCCGAGCCGTGATCGAGCGAAAAGCAGCGATGAGCTGTCATTATCGACATGGTTCTGGACCAGGAAGGTCACATCGTCAGCATCGCACTGGTGATGGGAGCCTTGGAGGTTCGGTCAAGTCCGTGACGCTGGCAGTCCAGGGTGTGGCCGTCGACCTCGGCGACGGTCAAGCCAGGCTCCTTGGACCGGCTGCAGTCTCTCACAGCAGTGCCGGGTACTCCAGAAAGGATCCCACTTCATCGGCAGACCAGCACGTTCGACAGTCCCCAGAACGCGACGTCGGCACTTGAGAAAGGATGAGACGGAAGCAGCGGCCGAACATGTCATTAGGCCTAACCCGTCGAGCCTCTGCCACGTCAGCAACGGTGACCGGAATAAACAGGCGTCCACCAAGATGACGAAACCTTCAGGATCGTCGGGAGCAGCAACTCAGAAAGAGACGCGACCCGGACGAAGGTCCACATGAGTCAGCGTCAACGACCTAAGAACATTCCACGTAAGCAGCGACACAGCCCGTTGGGCTAGATGTGTCGAGTGTAGGGATTAAGACTGACTTAAAGGACAGCTTAATTAGCTGCTAGTTTTGACTACGGGTTAGAACCGCTTGTATATATATTAGACTTATTTTGTTTATCTTTCTTGGTTGTGTGTAGTGGTAATCTGCTTTTTGGTTTGCTTTTATTAAATCATGTGTGCCATGCCGTCATATGTCTTTTAGTCCATCTCATAAACATCTGCGCCCCTGAGTACTGTGACTCAATAACATTTCCTACATTGTTTTCTTTTTCACATCCCTCTCACCAATGTTGTGAAATTTTTCGGCATCCACGTAGGCTTATAGTATTTATCAAAGAACAATGGACACTTGAAAGTCGAAATTTAATTAGTTCAACTAATTGTGCAATAAACTACAGCAGTCTATTCAACTCACTTGGACAAATAATGAAGAAAAATAAAGAAAACTAGTAGCAAGTTGCACTATGCCTTAACACAAAAAGAAATCGGAATGTACTTTCCAGAATTTATTTGCTGACACTTTATTTAAGTACTCCAAGAACTTGTTGAAAATTTACCTAATTTTGCTTTTTGCATTAAAATGATCATGCACAGGCCGTGCAAGGTGGCGCATCAGTGACTGCTGTAGAAAGTCTACATATTTCATGCAGCAACGAAATACTGCAGACGACTCTGCCTCTAGACATGCCTTCTGCTCTTGAAAAAATGTAACCAGCTGTACCGAAACTCCTCTCACTGATTCCTTTTGTTGTTGCAATACGAAGGATAGTTTGGATACCTGAAGACAGTCTAGTGAATTTTTTTGCACAGTCTCGCACCAATAGAATAGTTTCAAATCTCTTTAGCATGACTGCAATGCAAATATCTTTCTAACTCTGTCATTTTGATTCGACGCTGTGATGTCCAGCAACCATTGAAGTTTGCCTTTCGCTACCCCTTCCAACCACCCCAATGTGCTTCCCCTTGTTGATAGGTGGGGCCACTGTCAAACTCACGGTGCTAAACATCAGGTCATCCATCACACGCCTGAGCACGATCAACTCTAGAAATTCAATAATTAGATAACCTGGGAACAATGCTGAGAAACTTTTCAGCGTCACGAAGACAAAAGAATTTCAGCAAAACCCATCTGTGATGCAGATTCTTCTTCCAAGGTTTCGAATGGGTCCCAGAGTACCCTATCAAGGACAAAGCCGTTCGTCCCAGGAAAACACACAATAAATTTAATATACCCAGGATGAAAAAATAGTTAATAAACACATAATGGAATATTATGATCAAAAGGCAACACATATCTAAAGACTAGCAAACAAACAGTGGCATCACAGCACATTCGCAAGTGGGACCATGTGGTATCATCAAAGGAAATCAGTTCACCAGTGAGTGGTGGCGGGCGAGGCAATGAAGTAGACGGTGGAGTTATCACCACAACGGTGGTGTTGAGTGACGGGTGACGGAAGACTGGCTCGAGGTAGTTTCCAGCCAGCTGAAGAGACGCCGGTACCGCATTAAAGTCGGGGAGAGGATTCAGCAGGGGTTAATGACGTCCGAGTCGCGCAGCTGTCAGCTAGCTCAAGCCTGTAACTCGACCGCTTGCCTTTTCTGATTGCAAGCAGTGGAGCCCACAGGCCGTATGGTTCACAGTCTGGTCGTCCCAGTCAGGTGAAGGCTTGATGGCTCGGACCCGCAACCCGACAGCTTATCTTCAACGTCCAGTCCGGTGGACGAGCGGCTTCCATGATTTCCCTGCCACTCTCCTTCCAACGCTGCGCTTCGCTTTTTCTTCTGGTTTGGCCTTTGTGTCTTTCCAGTACTGGTGATCTTCGAAGCTCCGTGTTTTCCAATGTTTGGTGCTTGCAAGCTCTGTGGATTTTCAAGATTGCTTCATTTTTCTTTTATTTCTTACTTAGGCCGCGTGTTCTCCTGCTTGACACTCTTTGACGTCATCTTCTTTACCCTAGCATGGGATTCACGTCCGCACGCGCACTCTTTGTTGTGCTCTTTTCATTTCACCATCCACGGCACTTAGTTTCGCACACTACACTCATCACACCATTATAAGACGACTATGGAAGTTAATGCCACGTAGCGACACACCATATTGACTAAGACACTTTTTTTTAGAATCTAGTGGTCCTCCTGAGCTTTCAAGTACTTCGGCTATATGGGACATGCACTGTCACCATGATTGGTGCACTTTGTTACGACCATCACTAGCCAAGGTTATCTCAAGAAAGTGGGACGAGGACTGTAGGCAGATGCAACGGCGCATGCAGTGATGCCGGCGAAATTACGAAGGAATGACGTCAACAGAATGATGAAGGCATTATGACAACGATAAATAACCACGATGCAATTACAATGTCATGACGACAATGGCATAATCACGATTGAGTGACGATAGCATAACCATAAAAGAATAAAGGAAAAATTTTGGTGACGGAACGACAAAGACGGTATGACTACTATGGCACGACACCAATTGGATGACATTTCTGAAATGATGGCAACAGTGCGACAACAGCGTGACGGGGGTGGCCTGGCGACAATGGAATGACGACAAGTGTACGATAACGATAACGTGACGACTGTATGACGAAAATGGCGGGACAACAACAGTATGATCAGAATCACATTATGAAGCCGGAATAACGATGATGGAAGGACCAGGACGGTATCATGACCAAGGTATAACAACAAATGCATGACGATCATATGTCAATGACGCAATGACGACAATGGCATGACAACCGCGACATAATCTTGACTGCATGGCAACAGCATTACTACAAATAGTTCGGCCGCCCACAAGTGGGCATTCCTCCCTTTAACTCAATGTCGTGTTTGGAAAAATACAGCTACTTACAACCATACATGTTAGGTTGGCAAAATGCTGCATTGTCAATAACATTTGTAAACGGAAGCACAGCTGCAGCGGAAAAAGATTAGCACAAGTGACCAATCACCCCATCAGATAAATTGCAGCACGCGAAGCTGTTCCATAGCACGCCAAAAACGAGAGCGCCAGGCACCTTTTTGAAACATGAATCATGTGGGACTTTAGATACCACTGTGCACGGAAACATGCGCGCCGCATACCACAATTACCCCGCTCGGGTCATCGACCACTTGTGCTAGTCTTTTTCCGTGCAGCTGTACATACAAAATATGCAAGCTTGGAGATTTCTAACCAAATGCAATAAAGCCGTTCTGCCTATGGACAGTGATTATGTAACGCTTTTGGTGAACAGCTGATTATGCGACAATTAATTATAGCTGTGCGGGACTGCGAGACTACAAAGACCGAATTTCAACTGTCTTATGTCACGGCAAGACAATGTATTACTCGCAGCATATGGTTCATGCGTGGAGCATCGAAGATCTCTGCCGTAAGTGGCTTACATTTTACTTAAAAGGAGGACACTTACAGGACACACCACTTTTATTCAAACTTCAATGAGATGCAGCTCGTGTACCTAGCCTCCCAGTCAGGTCCTTCGCATCTAAGACAATAAAAAGTTGGGGGGTAAGACGGCTCTTTTAATCAGCGAGCCTCATGTAAATTCCGCGCCGCCATGACCAACAACCATAACCGTGCCAGGCTATAGCAGACGACGCTCACACGCTTGGCACAAAGGGCAACCGCAGAGCTGCAGTGGCAGGAACAGCAGCGAGTCGCCTGCTCCGCCTCGGAAAGTAGAAATGTATCTATACATAAACGTTGACGCATAGAGATGGAATCAAGGCAGAGTGGTGTAGATCGCCCTGGTAACAGGAATGCAACCAGCGCCGCTGCACTGATGGCCAGACAAGAGCATCTGTCTGGTGCGACCAGCACAACCGGGCCTCCTACTCCAGCTCCGCCAAAAAATCGAACTTAGTATTATTTGCTGCGGCGCAAGAAGCAGTTTGCAAGATTCGAAATTCAGCACATGGTAAGCTAATAGACTTAGGCTAGGACTTTTCATATTATCAGGCATGATTGTTTCATCGAGGTCCTACTGTACACAGAAGTACGAATTGAGGTGGCTCTTGCCAAATGCATGGGTCATACTAAAAGTAATGTTGTCGCACCATTGTCATTCCTGCTGGCTCCCTGCTTCAGTCTTCGACGGTTGGTCAGTACCAGACATAGTGCAAACAAAGACCAGATATAGCTTGAATTGAGGCGGCCTGCCGTAGCAGGTAATGCAAGGGGGCAATCGGAGATAGTTGATCGCTGCGTGCGATTGGCCTAGGCTGGGCCGACGTCTTTCCGTGGGGCACGGTCACGTTTTTGGCGACGTCAAAATGATGACAGGCTCCTGTCAATCATTTTGATTACGAGCACATCGACTGCTAGGCAGAACGCGCTGACAGCCATGGAGTTCAAGCAGTCAACTGCTCGCTACGAGACCAGCTTCGAGTGACACATCTGGTGGATTGGATTGGATCCAAACAGTGGCTGCGGCTACGGGATGGTCCATAATCTTAATTTGAGAAAATGGCGCTTGCAATGGGAGCTTCGGTTGTTGCATTGACGTTGCTCGAGGAGGAAGCAGAGTGGTTGGAGGCGAGAAATGCATTTAAAGAGATAGAAAAAAGCAAATTCTAGCATTGCTTTCGTTTCTCGAAACGTACAGTGTGTTGGTTGTGCGGCGAACTCGACCACATGATCGGGTGCCAGCAAGCCAGTGGAATGTTGCCTCTTCTGTTCCCTTCATCTTTTTTTTCCCATTGTGTGCGACACCACCTAGCGACCATGCCGAGAAATTAATACTAATAAATTGTAGTACGTCATACGCATTACTATTTGAGAACGTTTGAGAATGAAAAATTCTTTTTTTTTTCATATAAGCCTTTTATTAATTAAATATTTCGCTTTGGAGTATATGGTCCCCAAGCAGACAACAAACAATGCAACGCAATGTCCGGAGAGTTCACCGCTTGCCAATTGGCTGCTCTGTTCCATTGTCACAAATTTGACACACTGTTGCTTTTTGACATTGCAGCAACTGAACAGAATGCGAAACAAACAAAGATCTCTCATTGTGCCCCAAGTAAGCATGGATGTTACCTCTAACACCAATTTGCCGTTGTCATTCCATTGTGTTCTGCCCATCATCATGATGCCGTCATTCCATTGCCATCATTTTGTCATTGCCGCCGTGCCTTTGACGTCATGCCGTCGTCATTTCACCATCATCCCATTGGCGACACGCCGCCTTGTTAATTCCAACATCGTCATACTATTGTAATCAATCTAACATCGGCATCACACTGTTGTCATACATTTGCAGTAAAAACCACAATTCATCATGCCATAATCGTCATGCAACCAAGGTGATGCCATTGTGGTCATTATATTGTAGCCATTTCTTCATAGTGATTCCCACTGTCATCATTCCAGCATCGTCCTGCCATGGTATCCATTTTAGCATCGTCATCTCAATGTCATACCTGTGTCGTCATCCCATTTCCGTAATCCCTTCATCACACTGTCATCATCATGCATTGTCATCATACGATCAGCATCACATTGCCAAGCCATCTTCATACCATCATCGTCACTCCTGCGTTGTCATCCCATGGTCCTCATCCCATCGCCTTGATATCATCTTTGTCACTCCTTTGTCGGGTCATTCTGATTTTTCCATAGTCGTCATGGCGGTGTGTTTGTTCCATTGCCTTCATTTTCCATGGCGATTCCAGTGCAGTCATGCCCTTATTTATCTCCATGCAAATTTCGCCATTCTATCTTCACGATTGCATCGTCATACAGTCATCTCCAGACTCCATGCCATTGTGGTCGTTGCGTCAACCTCAGTCATTTTCATACCATCATGGTCGTTTTGTCGTCGCCATTCCTCTGTCATCATGCATGTCATGTGTATGATCGAGAGCAACAAGTTTATGTTGAGCAAGGAGGTTCCCATTGAAAATGTATCCAACTGCTTTGTACAGTCTCTACTCGCAAGTGATCGCTAAGCAGCAACAGCATTCTCACTAACAGCAATGAAAGATTTACTTAAACCGATTCCCACATATTTTGCATTTTGCCCCAGTCAGAATGCAGATGAGAATCACACACCTGTTAACTTGTCCTCAGCAGTAGACTGTCACACACACTTGAGCGGATTGTACCAGGCTGACTTGGTTATTTACCATACACTCACACAACCAAACTAAATAAGAGAAGTACCAGTAACTGCCTACCTGAGGTGGAGCTTGACTCATCCACAGCCTCTGTAGTCTGCACGCTCCTCGACACGCGCTGTGCTTTGAAGGAGCACCCGACAGACTTGTGAGCCAGTGGCAAGCTGCACTGCGTGCCAACCTTGACCTTTCCGACGACCTTGGAAGGGGCCTGGCATGCCACTATGGCAACAGTTATGCATTTACCAAGGCTCATTGCATTTGTGAGGCCTGCAGAAAATAATTGGAGCGATTGCAGAATCATGGCAGCATTGAGAACGAGTGGCAAATACAACAATAAAATTATGCAGGGGCAGAATACAGTGTAGCCATGGAACTCAGTGATCATGTTGGCGCAGTAGCCCTAAAAATCTATATGGGACAATCCACACCAAATATCTGAAAGCAGGCAACCTTTGCACAAGGTTTATGATAGCAGAACATCTCTGACTTAAAGGGACACTAAAGGCAGATATTAGGTCAAGATAAGTGATGGATTAGTGCTCGAGAACATCTAAGTCGTCAATATTATTGCTAACTGATCTTTATTAATCGAGAAATTGAGGTAAATGCAGGACACGATTAGACTCCCTCAAGACATTCAAACACTAGCCCGATGACGAAGGCACTTCTCATTATAATTTTATTTCACTACTACTCAACCACTTGTAATAAAAAGATTATTGTATTGCATTATAGGACAAAAGAAAAATGCTACTTGTCCAGTTCTTTTTGATATTCGGAAAAAAGAACTCATTGACGTTACACTTGATGACGACACGGGTGGCCGAAAGGTTTCGCTTTCTCCACTGTTCACTGCCCGCACTTTCGCATTTCAGTAGTTTCGTTATCACGCAGCATTGCACTGGTTTTGCTGGCTCGCGAAACTCGCACAACTGCAATTAGCAGAGAATGCCACGTCCATGTGATGTTGCGGGATTCCTGAGCGGTCCAAGCCACTTTACAAAGAGCAGCTGCATGTGGTGAATCCACCGTCTTGGCTCGGTTTCTCCATGGTCACGTGTTTTCATTTTGTGTAAAAAAACTTGGCACCATTTGTCAGGCGCTATTACTCACCAACGGCAGTAAAAGGCGGTGATGGCATATGCAACGTCACCACTCCCCGCTAGGGGGCGGGCGATTTGATGTTAGTTAGGTAAATGGGGTTTAGTGGCGCAAAAGCGACTCAGGCTATGCTGCGCCAAACACAGGGTGTTATAAACTAAAATTTAAAAACAGCAAAAGCTGTGTTTATCTATAGTTTGTGTAAAAAGCCGGTGTCGTCTAAAAATTTAAGCACGTCAGGTAATGGTACTAGGGGATTGTCTCCTAAAACTAAAGCAGGATGTAATGGTATGTGTGACTTGTATAAGTTCTGCAAAAGTTTTCGTCTATGTGTTTCGTACATGTCAGTAAAATGTGTATGACTGTTAGCGGTTCCTGGCACTTCTCGCATGTTGGTGGGTCTTCTTTTCTAAGTAAAAAATTGTGTGTCAGGTGTGTGTGTCCAATTCGTAGTCGGCATAAAACTACTTCAATGAACCGTTCCTGGTGGGTACATGACTTCCACTCACCAAGGACGGGTTTAGTAAGATGTAGTTTGTTGTTTGCACAGTGGTTCCATTCGTGTTGCCATTTTGATGTCAAGGCCTTCCTAATCGCACTGATACTATCTTTATATGGGAGTGTTGTGTATGTTATGTCTTTGCATGCTGCTGTTGATGCACATCTATCAGCTGCTTCATTTCCCGGTATCCCAACATGGCTTGGGACCCAGCAGAAATGAATTGATCTTCCGTATTTGTTAAAAGCCACCATGTTTGAAATATCCCCTAGCAGGGGTTCACACTCAGATTTTAGATAAAGAGCCTTTAGTGCACTTAAGGAATCAGTGATGACTGTACTTTTGTGTTTGTCGGTGATAATCTTTTTAACTACAACCCATATAGCATAAACTTCAGCAGTGAAAACAGAGGCATGCATTGGCAATCGAATACTTGCATCCCAATTTTTTGTTACGGCCCCCACACCCACGTGTTATTTTGTTTTGGAGCCATCAGTGTAAAATTCCATGTAATCTTGATACTTATGCTGAAGAGCACAGAATTCTTGTAGAATGTGTTCGTGTGGGGTGTCTCTTTTCTTTAGGTGTGTTAGTGTCCAGTCACACAACTGCGTGAAGTCGTGCCATGGGGGCAATCGTTGTGGCTTTTTAGTAACCTGGAGGACATCATGAGGAATGTCCAGGGTTCGTACACAATATTTGGCTGGAAATTCAAGGACATTTCAAGGATTTCAAGGATGCAAAAAGGCAGAATTCAAGGAGTGTTAGCGTAATTTTATTTCCTCACATGACTTAGGAAAGGAGCCCTATTTTCGCATTAATTTCTCTTTCAAGAGCTGTTATCTCCGCTTCTTTTTCTTTGGCTGTTCGACGGAAACTCCGTCGCCTTTCGCCTTTCTGGTGGCTCTTCAAGGCAGATTCCCCCATCGTTAAAATGTCGACCGTCTTCTGACATAATGCGCACATTGCTCGATAAGGATCGCTTGGTTCCGGTCTCACCCAGTGACGATAGTCCGTATGTTGCAGCCACGCAGGCTGAAACTTGCACTTCCCGCCTGGCATCTTGTCAAAGTAAACACACAACGCAAACGCGAACTTCACTGAAATGGCGCGCACGAGGCCGACAAACGGCCCGACTATAGTACCTAAAAGACACATACTAGTGTGCCGAGAGCGGGTGTCGCGGTGGCACCGAGTGTGATGCCTGCTGCCGCCGGCCGCTTGGTGCGCTGCACTTCGAGACTGTGCCGGACCATGCTGAGACATGGGCGGACTTCAGGCAAGACACGACGCGAGTCTCCCCATTTGCCCGGCGATCTGCCTCTTATGTTCTTGTCCCAATCCGCAATACGTTCGGGGTCTGCGGACGCGCTGGGTAATGAGATGAGCCGTTTCTTTCCGCGTCTCTGGGAAATCGCGGTTTCGCGACCTGTTCAAAGTTTCTTTAGACAGACGAGTGCACACATAGATGCAAAAAACCCACTCACAATAAGAAAAGACTGCAACGAAAGCGGCAGCAAGGTGAGAAATGAACTAAGCATTGCAATCGACGCGTAGCAATCAACGCATCGCAAACGAACGCGAGTCGAACACCGCAGGATTTAGCATGGTGCCGACAGGCATCGCCGTCTGGTGGCCCGCGGCGGCAGGCATCACTGCTCGCGCCACCGTCCCGCGTTGGAGACTCTCGGTGGACGGCACACTAGAGTATATTCTAGGCACTATACGCAAGCCGAGCGAGCGATATGTCTCGCATTGGATTGGATGGGATTTCCAATGCATATTAGTTGCCAGACGACGTAGGGGCTGCGAGATTTAAAACCGAAACTTCCTGATGTTGCCCTTTAGTCAACACAGCTTGTTTTCATGGGCATTCGTAAGCGAAAGGGCCTTAAATATCAGCATGACTTGCGGAGGTACATCGTTAATTTCCTCTAGCGGAACAAATCCCACGGGATTTTCAAGGATTACAAGGAGCCCACGGGTATTCAAGTAGTTTCAAGGGCCCTTGAACTTATACTGTCAATATCAAGGATATTCAAGGATTTCAAGGGGCTGTGCGAACCCTGAATGTCATAATCCTGACAATATTCTTCATATCGCAGGATAAGCGGCCTAATCATGTTCGGTTTATTTGTATAATGTAACCGTGAATTGCACTGTGTGACAATGTTGTAGCATATGTGTTGTGGTGATGACTGTATTCTGAGTATGTAGGGAAAATGTAAGTAACGCTCTGCGCTGCTGTAATGGCGGCTCATTACAGTCAACATATAAACTTTGGACAGGTGATGTTCTATATGCACCACTTGCCAGTCGCAGTCCAAGGTTATGTACCGGATCCAGTCGTCGAATGTAAGACTGCCTAGCTGAGCCATAAACTACGCAGCCGTAATCCAGAAGGCTACGCACAATAGACCGGTAAATACGTAAAAGGCATGTTCGGTCGGAACCCCAGTGTTTATGGGACAACACCTTTAGAATGTTTAACGCTTTATTTGCCTTAACTTTTGTTGTTTTTATATGGGCCAGGAAGTTTAGTTTTTTATCAAAGATTACTCCCAAGAATTTATATTCTTGTTTTACCGGCAGCGTTACGTCATTCAGTTTTAGAACCGGGTCTAAGTGCAATCCTCGTTTTTGCGAGAATAGCACTGTAACAGTTTTTTTAGTAGAGAAGCGGAATCCGTTTGTGTCAGCCCATTGTATTAGTTTATTTATTGTGATCTGTAGCTGCCTTTCACATGTTGGTAGGTTTGAGGCGCGGCATGCTATTTGCAGATCGTCGACGTATATGGACTGCATAACAGAGGGGGGGATGACTTTGTTAATGGAGTTCATTTTTACTATAAAGAGTGTTGTGCTAAGTATGCAGCCTTGTGGCACGCCGTTTTCCTGGACAAATGAGCGCAAGAGCACAGTGCCTAGACGGATTTGGAATGTTCTGTTGGACATGAAATCAGCGATACAGTTCAGCATTTTGCCACGGATTCCTAAACCAGCGAGGTCACGTATGATTCCAAATCTCCAAGTAGTGTCATACGCTTTTTCTAGGTCGAAGAACACTGTCAGGCAGTATTGTTTGTGTAAGAATGCTTCACGAATTTCATGTTCAAGTCGGACGAGGTGGTCAGTCGTTGAACATCCTTTTTTATACCCACATTGATGAAAATCAATTAGGTTCTGCGTTTCAAGAATGAATGTCAATCTCACGTTTACGACACTTTCGTACGATTTACCTAAACAGCTTGTCAAGGCAATGGGTCGAAAGCTGCTTGGAGATGTGGGGGGTTTACCTGCTTTTAAAAAAGGCACAACTACTGCCTTTTTCCAATCTTTTGGCATAATTCCACATGCAAATACCTTATTAAAAAATTTTAGGAGAGCCTCTACCGAAGCTTTGGACAGGTGTGCAAGCATGGAATAATGAATGTGGTCAGGACCTACTGCGGTTTTTTTACCAGCGCGCAGTACCCTGTTAAGTTCTTGTAAAGTGAATGGAGCATTATATTCTTCCTTAGACGCACAAGCAGTTGGCAATTTCTCCTTTTCTGCTGACAGTTTGTATTTTAAGAACCTGTTGGAATAATTCACCGAGCTTGAGACATTATAGAAGTGCTGCCCCAAGTATATTTGCTTGTTCTTGTAGTGTTGTCTGAGTGCCTAAAGGTGTAAGTAAGGGTATCGTGTATGATGAGTAGTCCCCTCTAAACTTCCTGACCTGTTCCCACATCCTTTTGGATGTGATGGTGCTATTAATTGTAGATATGTATTTCTGCCAAGACAATCTTTCAGCTTGTCTCCGAATATATCGAGCTTTCGCTTTGGCTTGTTTGAAATTAAGGAAGTTACTATGCATTGGGTATCTACGCAACATTCCCCAGGCCTTATTTTGCTTCTTTTTTGCTTCTGTGCATTCATATGTCCACCAAGGATTCAGCTTTTTTCTAACAACAGGAATAGCCTTTTCAGCTGCGGCAATAATACATTCAGTAAACTTTTCATTAATTTTATCAATGCTTAGGTCTTTTGTAGTAAGCTCCTCCAGCCTAGCACTTTCTGTGAAAACAGACCAATCTGCCAGTTCTAATTTCCAACGGCGCGGTTTATGAAGTACAATGGGCAGCGTTGGTGAGAGTTTGATTATGGAAGGTAAATGATCACTGCCATATGAGGTGTCTAGTACTTCCCATTTAAAATCAGTAAAAAGGGATGGTGAGCAAAAGGCTAAATCAAGGCAACTAAAGTTATGGGAGTTTGGTGAAAAATATGTTGGTCCACCTGAGTTTAAAAGGCAAATGTTATTTGCTAAAATGAAGTCTTCGATAAGTTGCCCTCTTTGGTCAGTTTTATCGCTGCCCCAAAGGGTGCAGTGCGCATTAAAATCTCCTACTAAAACAAAAGGCTCCGGCAGCTGGTCTGTTAAATTTTCCAGGTCTCGGGTTCTGAAATGGGTATGTGGTGGGATGTACACGGAACAGATGGTGACAGTTTTATATGATAAAATGGTGACGGCTACAGCCTCGTACTGGGTATTTAGTAAAACGTTCCGTGTAGGGATGCCGCCTTGCACAACAATAGCGACTCCCCCAGATGGAGTGTTCGCGGTCCTTACGCACGACAGTGAAACCTTTAAGAAAATGTGTATTTTTGGGGCCTAGGTTTGTTTCTTGGAGGCAGAATGCTACTGGCGATAACGTATTTATTATGTCTTTGATGTCACCTAGATTGTGGATCAGGCCTCTGCAATTCCAATGAATGATGAAAGCCATTTTATAGGCACTGAAAATATATACTTATGCATGTGAGCTTAGAATTTGTAGGTGACAAGTATAAGAAAAATTGATTACTCCTAAGGGCGGTAACCATTCAGGTTACCGGTCCCTTTTTCGGTGCAGTTACAAGAAGTTTGTCCTTCTTGTTGCGCTCCAGGGAGCGCGGTTCTTTCAGCGTCGATGACGCTGGGGTTCTCGGGTCGACCTCCATCGCCTTCTCCGAGGCGCTGGACGATCGAGAGCCAGGCGCCGAAACGCGCGTCTCGGGCCTTGGAGTTCTGTTCAGCTTTGGGCCCTGCGACAGTGTGGTCTGCCGGCCCGTATTCGATGATGATGGAGCAGCACTGGCTGCTACCACCAAGGGGGCGGATGGAGTTTCTACAGGAGTACCGCGCGCGGACCCTGTAGACTCCAGAAACCGGTGTGGCTCTGCCCCCTGCCGCGCCGCACTGGCATAGCTAAGTTGAGGTAAGTGCCCCAACCTTTTCCTCGCTTCATAGAATGAAATGTTTTCTTTTACGGTGATTGCGATGATTTCTTTTTCTCTTTTCCAGTAAGGGCAGCTCCGTGAGTAAGCTGGATGGTCTCCCTTGCAATTGGCACATTGTGCTGGAGCATTGCAGTTGTCAGAGGGGTGGTCGTTGGCACTACACTTCGCGCATGTCTCTTTACCTCTACATGATTGTGAAGCATGCCCGAACCTCTGGCACTTGAAGCACCGCCTCGGGTTCGGTATGTATGGTCGGAAGTTGATTTTTAAGTATCCTGCGTCGAGTGAACTCGGCACAGTACTGATTCCAAATGTGAGTATCACGTGTTTTGTGGGGATTCGTTGGTCGTTTCGTCGGAGTGTTATTCTCTGTACCTTAATTACGTTTTGATCTTGGAATCCTTCAAGGAGCTCTTCGTCACTAAGGTTCAGGAAATCTTCTGATATTACTCCCCTGCTTGTGTTCAGCGAGCGATGTGGAGAGATTGTCACGTTCATGTCACCGATATTGGTGAGTGCAGTGAGTTTTTCGACTTGTTCTTTCTTGGTCAGTTCGAGGAGGAGGTCTCCGCTAGCCATCTTTGATGCTTTGTAGTTAGGTCCAATCGTGTTTACTAGGCATTTGGATACTAGAAATGGTGACAGTTTTCTAACAGTTGTGTTTCCTTCACTGTGAAGGACATGGTACTTTCGGTAGGTGTCTTGGTTTTCTTTCAAAAAGAACTGGAAAGGTGCATCGGTGCGCCCCCTTTTTAGGGGGCGAACTTTAAGGGGGGGGGGGGGAAGCGTTTGCCATGTAAGCTTTGAGTAGTTCGGCGGCGATGGTGGCCACCCACCACCGAGCCCAACAAGGGGACGCTACTAGGTTGGAGAGATACCTGCAGACGCCAGCCATGCATTGCCGCTATAACCTAATATAATATACCCAAGGTTGGATAACTACACAAGGTTAACCCTCGCTGCCAAGAAAATCGGAAGTAAAAAGAAGTGAGGAGAAGAGAGGAAAGAATAAAAGTGGGAGAGAAAGACGAAGATTGGAGAGAAGGATAGGAAAGGGCAACTACCGATTTCCCCCGGGTGGGTCAGCCCGGAGGTGCCGTCTATGTGAAGCAGAGGCCGAAGAGGTGTGTTGCCTCCGCTGGGGGGCCTTAAAGGTCCAAACACCCGGCAATGGCTCAACCCCCAGGATCCCCCTTTCCCCAAACACGGCTAAGCCGCGCACGGTTACACGCGGGAGGGTCCAACCCCCACTCACCAAACACCTGCTTGCGCAGACGCCCCTGCGGGGGGGCGATTTGAATTGCGCTAAAGTATGCAGACCCTTCAGACATAATTTTCTTGTAAGCCAGGTCTTGGCACGAAACAAGCTTTGTGAAATTTCTGTAATGGTATTTCAACAGTCAACACCGACTTAATATTTTCCTTTAGTGCCCCTTTAGGTTCTTCATCTCATACCTATTAAAGCTGATGCAAACTAATTGCAAGATGCCAAGGTCATTGTCATCATTAGCAGCCTGTTATCGTCTATCGCAGAACGAAGGCCTCTCTCAGCAACGTCTAATTGCCCCGTCTTGTGCAGCCAATACCATCCTATGCTTGGAAATCTCCTACTTCATCACAGCACCTTATTCTCTGCCACCATGTATCCGCACTCTTCATAATATTCGGCACATAAAACATCTCAACAAATATTGTCCCTTCCATTGGTACCCTTCACTCGCCCTAACAACTGGTTACTTGCCCTACACACTACATTGCCTGCCAAATTTTACCTTTATAGCAATAACATTTTTTGGGAACTTCATCCAGTTTGTGGTATGTACGTACGTATGTATGTATGCATGTATGTGTGTATTCTTCTTCTTTCTGGGGTTTTACGTGCCAAAACCAGTTCTGATTATGAGGCACACCGTAGTGGAGGGCTCCGGATAAATTTTGACCACTTGGGGTTCTTTAACGTGCACTACAACGCAAGCACACGGGCGTTTTTGCATTTCGCCTCCATCGAAACGCGGCCGCCGCGGCCAGGATTCGATCCCGCTACCTCGTGCTCAGCAGCGCAACACCTTAGCTGACTGAGCCACCCCGGCGGGTATGTATGTGTGTATGTATGTATGTATGTACGTACGTATGTTCACATCCAACCTCTTTCCCGCCAAGTAAGACGACTGGGTAGCCCATGGTCGAAAAATTCGGCAGAACACATCTCACGATGACCGTCACGATGATGGTAATGTGTTTATATTGTATCAATACGAAGACACAATATACTGCCACTATCAAAACAAGTTATGTATGAGGCGTGTACTGCAGTAGGACCTGTCTTTCGTGTTTTGATAACGATGATGCTTACTGGCATCCCCTTTGAAATGGAGCAGATACAAATAGTCACCTTGGCTGCTTAATTTATTCAGTTTTACTACATCCAGTGGTGCCACTGACGGACTGAGATTTGGAGCAATTGTGGGAGCAGGAAATGTTCATTTCGGAGCAGTTTGGAGCACCCAAATACAGATTTCAGTGACTTAGGAGCAAATATATGCACACTGCTGGACATGCCCTAGGATATTTCGAATACTTAAAATTGACAAGCATTATTCCCGAAAGTATTTGCTTGGTCTAAAACAATGTTTCTCTGCCTCTAAATAAAAGAAAAGCCAAATGTAAATTTGAGTACCCCTTTCATTTAAGTGAAGATAACAAACCTGTTCCCACAGTGTGCTGTAATTAGTTTATTTCAAATTGAGTGAAGCTGCTCACACGATGCCTTTTACATCATATGAATTTTTATTGACAGCTGCCAGCTTATCCATGCTTATGGCAAGGCTAGAGCTACCCTCAGTCAGACACACTTGGCCAGAGTTCGCCAGAGCATGTCATCAGTGCTTTTCTGAGCCAGACCAGCCTTGATGAGCACCTGGCGCTCAAGCATTGTTTAAGACGACACCAGGCGCTTTTTTTCAATGGCCTGCTTTTCCTCATAAAGCGTACACTACTCAGCAACTGGCTGATGCCCAACTGGCAACCGATTACTAGGGCACCGACATTTCAAACAAGCTCTATCATCCGACTACTTCAAGGCACCATCACTGGCACATAAACTTAGTGTATAAGTACGATCTAAATTTTTGTCACTTTAAAGCACGCCATTAAATTATTCAGACTCCAGCTGACTGCATGCGAGTTTTACCGCCTAGTTGAGCAGAAATAGAAATATTTTGGCTTTGCTACGTTGCCGGCATCACCGCGTCATGGCCGTCAGCTATATTGCTGACACCTCCTAGAAACCAACTAGTGAAGTTTAATCCAGCACCGACTGCACTCAAAACATAGGACAAGCAAACCCTGGCAAGCCAATCCCGAGTACCGCAGTCTTGGTTCCGCACGTCCAGTGTTTGTTCATTCACGTGTTACATAGCGACATGGTCCCGGCGACTTCAAGTTCCTTAAGCAGCGCAGACTCCATCCTCGATGTCTGTGCCGACAAGGACAATGACTGTTGCTAAAAAAAATGCCATCACTCGGCTATGATAGCAAGGTCGATTTTTGGGCCGCAATATTGTAGCAATTCATTCCACTCGATTCTATGTGCAAAATCGTGGTTTTTAACCCTTCGCAGTCCGAAACTATTTTGCCAGTTTCTGGCGCCACCAAGAAAAACACCAACTGTGCAAGAAAAACACACAGGATATTTATTTTTGTCTTACATTCTGCAGGCACTCTTTTACCGATATTTGAGCAGCATGCGATACCGCTCGAAGCATTCTCCTGGGTGCAGGCCGAGGGTTATTACTGCAGGTCTTGCAGAAAAACAGTTTTCCTGCTGCTTCGGCCTGGGAGCTTGTAGATGAAATGGCTCCTCGCATCTAGCCTTTCCTCGCACTCCTTCGATGGAGAAGGGACCCGCTTTTTGGCTCGAGCCCTCAGGTCACCCACCAGCTGTTGGATGAGGTTGAGGCGGTACAGCATGTGTTGCTGTTCTTTCTCCCTATGAATCTGCAGCTGTGTGCGCCTCAAAACAAAGCTATTGACAACAGAAACCTCTAGAAGCCCCCCAAAAAAAGTTTTCGCCACCATTTCAGTGTCTTTCGACAAAATACGTAACTCGCACAGTAATGATCCGCATGGTCAACTGCACCCATGTTTTATTTGTAGTCACATATAACCACTGGTTTCTTCATCGTCACTTTCTTTCCTCCTGCTTGTGTCCTTGTCACTTCTTTCAGAGATACATTGTGGGCGATCTAAGCATCGTCACTTGACGCTTGTCTCGCCAAGCAAGCACCATGTAGGGGTCTCCTTTTCTGTAAGCTGCCACTTTGCCTTTTTTCAGCTTTTTCTAGACCTGCTGTGGTATTTGCTTGCGATTGGGCATCACGGTACCAGTCAGTAATACTCTGTAGAAGTAACTCCTCGGCAAGCAAATCTGGCCGTGTAGAGGTGGTAGCCACTCCCCGGCATAGCTTGCTGCACTTTCTGGAGCAGGCGCAGAACAATCCGGGCAGCTGAGACTATCACTTGTTGTGCTGCCGTAGTAGGGCTCCATTGTTGAAATGTACCCCGTTTGGTAGTCGGCAAGTGCGTAAACACGCATGCCCCATTTGGTTGGCTTTTGGGGATTACAATAGCCGACTGATTTTCCGGACTTCGTGGACACTGACAAATAGTCCGAAAAATCAAGCAGTCCGAAAAACTCACCCCCCCCCCAAAAAAAAAAATTGAGGCTTAGTGCGGCCTAAGAAAAATGGCGCAGTTTTGCCCAAAAGGCGGAGCATCGATTGCGATAGAAGATTAATAATAAAGCTATACGAAGTAAGGATGTCAGTTTTATTGGCTGTATAAAGCTATAAATAAGCGCTTACTAACTAAATAAGCACAGTGTCACGCACGCACAGGTTACATGAACACATCTCGCTCGATGACCGCGGAAACTCGTTAAAACGCTGGAGTTAGAAAGCACACCCAAAGCAGCGGGCAAATTGACCTTCGCGCTGTCTATTCTCTCGCTTCAACGCGCACGTCGAAAAAAAGGAAGAAAAAACAGCGCATACGAAGCTACTGGCACTCGGCGCGTAGCACACTTCGGGCACGTAGCAGATCGCTTTCAAGATACGGTGCCTGCGCAGCAGCTCCGTCAGCTCCCCACCGCAGACTCCCCATCGTGTCCGTCGCCTTCTCCCTCCCTGTGCACCGCAAGTCTACGCGCTTCCGGCCGCCTACCTCTCTCCCATGCGCGTTGCCAGCTCACCCTCGCAAGCTTTCACCCGCACACAGCGTACGGCGCAACCGAAACTTATAGACAAAAAAAAAAACAAAAAAAGAACGGATTCTGCTTAAGTGATTATGACGATAGTGCTGAGCTGACCGAAAAAAAAAAAAGTGAGTGCCCCTTTTTGGAATGTTCTGTCGGTCAAGGAAGAGCGGACATGGCCTTCGAGACGGGAGGATAGCGTGCATCTACTAATCTTGAAGGCTATACAGGGGGCCACTGGATGCCAAGCCTGGCCAAGCCAGCGGAAAATCCCAACATGGCGGCCCCCAAGATCGGGTAGCGTGGTTACGGTGGCTAGATTGGTAAGTGTGCCGACCGACGTAGTTCACTGCTTCTCCACATCATGACAGCAGGAGTGGTGCTGCGATCGGAGGTCTGTCGCGAAACGAATGTCGTCTGCTACTCAGACTACTGTTATTGCGCGTCTGTAAGATTTCAAATACTTTGTTGTCTCTAACTAAAACTTGAAATAAAGTGGAAAACTTATGCTGAAAAACACTATAAACGTGTGATGTGTCTTGTTTTCATCAGTCGACCTCAAAAATGGTCATTATGTCGTCCGCTATGAGGTAGACGGCACGCTGAGCTGCACTCGCAACCGTGATATTGCACCGTTCTTTTATCATTTACCAAAAATGTTTATGGAGTGGAATGAATACCGTGGATAACACTCGTCAGTGTCAAGCTCCTCAGGATCCAGGACCGAGTGAAAATGTCGCTACGCCGAAAAAAACCAGGATGAACACCACTTGCCCTATTGTAAGTCCGGCTACAAACATGCGAGCCAAGGGCAGAAGATATCGCTTTTTGCGATGCTGCGTGACCTAGAACGATTCAAAAAATGGGAGCGTGCATTTCACCGCGCTGACAAAGAACTTCGACCGCATTCGGTAGTGTGCGAGCGCCACTTTGAGGACCCGTTCGTTGAGCGTCACTCACTCATGTGATAGGCGGGCAGGTGGTATAGACTCTGAGGGCATATCTGCGCCTAAGCGAAGCTGTTCCATCAGTACTAGCCGGCGCGCCTGCTTACCTATCAAAGACCATTCCCGCAAAGAGAAGAAGCAAGACTTCAACAGGATGTCGGCCGGCAAAACACGCGAAAAAAGAAAGCCGCGCCTGAACTACAACAGACTTCCACCGAATCACTTGACTATGAAAGTAGCGCTTGTTGTGAACCGCCTGTTATAACCACTCAAGAAAACATTGATGAGACGGCCTGCACTTAAATGGACGTTGCATTCAAAGAACGATAGCCCAGAAACTGAGGCATTTTCAGTTAGCTCAAAGGATGGCAACAGCATGACCCTAGTAAAGGTTGTCCTTGTACAGTTTCGTGGCAGTGAAATTCTCTATAGTGTTTGTGTTCAAGGAACAGTGGGACTGAACAAGACTTTGCACACACTTGAGGAAATGAGCGTACTCCTGATGAACGTTGAGAAAATGGTCCCATTTCAAGGAATTAAAGTAAGTGGGAAGCTTGAATATGTGCTGGCAAGAACGACAGCAAATACACAGAGTCACGGCGGTTGAAGCCTCCAGGAATGGTTGCCTGTGACAAACACAAATTTGAGCTTACAAGCAAAATTATCAAATTTTATTTGATAACGCGCCTTCACTTTCTTGTAAAGAGCAGGAACTTGGCGTCTGGACGCATACGGGCAAAAAAAAAGCACATGAAATTACGACATGTGTTGTGACCGCAGCGATGCAGTGGTATACTTTCTAAACCTTGTTTGCTGTCATTGATTTTTTTCGTAGTGTTGTTGGTGCATGTGTGTGCTCGAAGCACAAGTAATACAATAAAATTTGCGTATATGATGATCAAGAGGCATAAGTATTTTTTTTTTGCATTGTATAACCAACATTGTCTACCATGACATGATTCTATGAGTTATTGCACTCGTATACCTACCTCGTGCAATAACACACAACAGTGCAAAGAAATTGCACTAGAAACCCTGGTTGTTTGAATCTTAATATTTATTCGACGGCCGTTCTACGTTCACTAAAAAAATCCTTCGACGCGGTCTCGAGAAAGCACACTTCGTGCGCGAATGGCGCCGCCACACGCACTCTAGAGCTCCTGAATATATGCTGTCTCGAAATATGAATTTTCGTCTCTCTCGGTTTTAGAACTTCCGCAAAGCTATTACTTTAATTCACAATTAGTGTCATTATTAATAGACTTACGTGAAAGATCTTTAGAATTGTCAAACAGTTATATATATTACCTCTCGATCCTGGAAAGAGGAAGCCGACTGACGACTCAAATATGATACTTTCGCCATTCAAGTAACTGACATGCATTCACATAATTCGTAACTGTCTCTGATGTCACTTAAAGACAGCTTCCAGTTTAAATACACAGATAAGTGCGCCGAAGTTCCACTGCAACAGCCACAGCAACAGACGATGCGCACCGCCTGCGACAAACCACCGTCATGATGTGGAGAAGCGCTGAACTACTCTTCACGCCCAGCGGACGGCACACCTACCCATCTAGCCACCGTATCATGGCTCAGAGCGAACGACTTAGCCCGGAAAATCGAACATTGGCACCTAGATTCGTCCTAAAAATCAGTCGCAAAAATGTATTAGCTCTATGGGAACCCTAACGGTACATCTATGAAGTCCGGAATATCCAAGAAGTCCGAATTTTTGAAGTCCGAAAAATCCGTCGGCTACTGTATAGCATTTGAACGAGACACGGCCCTTATATCCAACGGTGCTCTCATCGATGCAAATTTTGGCGCCGGCTCCGAAATTCTCTCTGCATTTCATGTCAATGTAATGCACGTCCCTGATCTTGCTTCCATGAGTTCGCGGCCGACCTGAAGAGGCATTATGGCATGGGGCAACGTGCAACATCCAAAAGATTTGCAGAAATCTCTTCCGGCAGAAAACGTGCAGGAAGCAAGGCAGTTTGTTTACAATATCTTGGCTAAAATACTCCGTCAGTTCCGGTTTCGGATTCAAGGCCACGTTTATAATTACTCCAAGAAAAACTTTGAATTTTGTCAAGGTCACATCTTCCCAGTCCTTCCAAATTGAGTGCTTTGGAAGCTCACCGGCATTCGAAATTTTTTCACGCGCATAGCGGTTTGTTTCACGAACAACAATATCCATCATCTGTAAAACACAGCTGAAAATAATCCAGCTCACAGTTGAGATTGCAAGTGCTTGCTTTGGATCCTGGGTGAATGACAGCGAAGGAAAATGAGTGAAATCAGGCACATTATCCGCGTATATTGTTACGTGACAATATCTACCAGTTCACAGCACGTGGTCACGCACTGTTGCCTTGTATGTCATCAGAGGTGCTGTCTCCACCGCCGTCGTCTTCGTCACTCGCTTCTATCGAATCACTGTCATCACTATCTGATGGAGGCACGTAATTCTCTTCAACACTGAAGTCACATCGCTTTCGCTAAATGCACCACCGTAAAATGCACGCGGTGAAAAAGTGGCCATGCTTCTGTGCGAACCACACACAAGTGAGAACGCTCTGGGATCCAGAAGTCGTGCAGAACATTGTGCTGCACCCTACAGCAAGAAGACGTAAACTTCAACAAACAAATTCCATAGAGCCCTCAAGAGATGGCGCATCATGTACACAAAGAATGCGCACGAATAACCCCCGCGCAATCACCCTTGTCGGGCAGTGCCCGACAGCGGACCGCTACCCGTGTTGCGTTGTCGGGAGACAACGGACCACAAAGGGTTATGGCGCAGGATATCTCATTTGGCACAATTCGGCGAGTTAAGCACAGGAGTGGGAGCACTGTACATCTATCGCTATCTGACCTCGATCTTAACTTTTGTATTTAAAACCTCTCTCACAATATTGTATCATTACCTACGCCTGCAACGATTCCGGTTCTATCAATCTCCTTCCCTAGTTTTTTCCAATAATACTCAAATTGTCCTTTACTTATCCCGTACCAGTTAATTTTTCTACCTTCTTTGAATCCCAACACTTCTGGAAAGTGGACAGTCCCTACAGGTCTCGCTGGATGAATATCCTGGCATGCCATTACGAAGTGCCCAGTCCTTTGCAGGCTTTGTTTCGCAGCACACACATGCCCCATTCTGTGGCGCATATGTGCTCCAGTATTTTCTTGTCCTCGGGCAGCCAGCTCAGGCCTCAAATAGCAAGGCACTCCCGTACATACTTTCCCACCTGATTACTTTTTTGCTGCGTTTGTAAATCTCTAAGATTCTCTTCGGTTTCCCTAAGAACACTTGGCACCACCTAGTGCCGCTGCCGTGAAGCCTGCGCATGGCCTCCAATCTGCATGGCGCACCAATGCCTGCAAACACAGAGAAACGCATCATGCGGCAACCGAGCTCCTCTCTCGCGCTTCTTTCTGGACGTGCTGTGCCACTGCCGAGAAGTCCGCGCATGACCTCCAGGACGAGCGTGGCCTCCAGGATTCGGAGGCACCAGTGCCTCCAAATGCTGAGAAATGTTCCCTCGTTTGCCACACACCCAGTGGAACATATTCAGTGACCCAAGTTGGCGAGAAGAGAGGTGCACACCCACTGCAATCACGGCGCAGCTCACAAAAGCGTTTGCGTAAAAGGAATTCAATGAAAAGTGGCACATACCCCGTGCATTTGTGGCGCAGCCTGCTAAAGGGTCGGGTTGCCGTTCTTGAGGACGCTTCTGACGCAGGTTTGATTCCACTCAGCTTCGGAGAAATTTAAGGGATATTTTTTTGTCATTGTAGAGTGGCACACTCCCAGTGACCCAAGTTGGCATCAAAGAAGTTCACTGAACAGCGGTACCTACTCAGTCCCGCATCTACAGTGACCCATGTCGCCGTGAAAGAGGTTCTTTGAAGAGCGGCACACGTGTTAACACTGCCACGTACTCAGTGACCGTTTCGAACCGTTCCCTCCGCACAACAGCGCAAAGCGCCACCCATTGGACCATGGACTACCCAGTGACAATGCAAAAGTGTGTGAAATACCTTAAGAATGCTAACGCATTAGTAGGGGCTTTCATGCAACAGATGCTGGTGAACAATAGCGGCCCCTTTAAAATATAGGCCAGAGCTAAGAACGGTTGTTGGTAACTCTCAAGACAATCCTTCACCCATTCACGTGTATCACTCATAGCGCTGTCATTCCATTGTACCGATACCCATTTCCGATTCACTTGCCCAACGTCCGACAGATTGACAGAGTCTTACGACTATAGATCCGACGCTGAGGATGCATACGCTGCTGTGAGCATGTCATCCAATTTTGCAGTCGTGCACGGCGCGTGGAGCTCGCAAGCGGAGGGCGAAGCCACCTTTCTCTCAAACGCTCTCTTTTCAACTAAAGCCTGCTTCTCACTCTTTTCTGGACGCTTTATTTCGTTATATAGAAGATTCCTATACATGGCTGCTACTGGCCAATAGCCAAGATCAATCAAGAAGGGTGTTTGGATCAATGCGCTTCTTCCTACAGTCACTGTGTATACTTATTGGTGCAGTTTAATAAACAGGCTGAAGTAAGCGAAAATGTGCTTTCGTATTTCAATAATTACGCACTTCCGAAAGAAGACAACTATCGTCTGCTCACGCTTGGCCGCGGCCGCCTACGTAGGAATTAAACTATGGCCGCCCTGCTTATCGGTGTCGTAGTCATCAGGTCTCACCAATTTTGACTAGCTTTAACACTCGACTAGTCTTGAACCAGGCTTCTTCTTCTTTCTAGGGTTTTACGTGCCAAAACCAGTTCTGATTATGAGGCACGCCGTAGCGGAGGGCTCTGAATTAATTTTGACAACCTGGGCTTCTTTAACATGCACTATACGCACACGGGCATTTTTGCATTCCGCCTCCATCGAAATGCGGCCGCCGCGGCCGGGATTCCATCCCGCGATCTCGTGCTCAGCACACGAAACTTAAGGTCAGACCACACACACGCTGGCTAGCGCTCGCTCACTTGTGGCTAGATGCCTTGGCAGACTTCGTTTCATATTGAGCTATTGATGGCGCTTCAAAATGCACAAGTTTAACGTGGCTACTATCCGCCGGTCAAGCAGGTGCAGGACAAAGCCTGTCCGCACCACGCAGCACGGCAAGACTGGAGCATGCGAGCGCAAGCACGCACTCAAGCTCTGTCGTGCACAAAGCACACGCTGCGTATATGCACTGCAGTTGCATGCAGCTGTGGTCTGCTACGTAGCGTAGATGCCACGGCCACCGAGGGGATCTGCGATAAGTCTACTGTCTGTGCACACTGCAGCTCAACGAGGACAACCACATTTGCCGCGCTGTAGGTGCCAAAATCGGAAATAGTGGCGTCTACATGAACCTCCTAAATCAAACTAGAACTGTGTGCAAATATGACGTTCAGTAAGTGGAGCGTTGTGGCCACTGCATTGCAGTGCAAGGCATGGAAGAAAAAGCGGGAGCACTGCTAGCACAATGTTTCATCGCCAATAACTCTGCTTCTGCTGAACGCATTGAAGTACTTTTTGCGGAAAAGTATTTCTGAAACAGTCTAATTGACCTTCAAATGCATTTTTCGACTTCTAGAAAAAGTGGTTCTGGGCTCCTTAAACCCCATTGTGACAACTTACAACATTTGAATGGCAAGCATCCACAGCTTGAATCTGTGAACAAGTACTGCAACCTGTCTAGCACGATAACGATAAGGTGCTACACATCACTCAAACCCCCCTTACTTAAAAACTGGAGTAGCACAAACATTAGAAGCTGGCTTTTTCTGCTATGCTCCAAGCACCTTGGAAGGTGCTGAATAAAGGATTGATTGTTAGATTTAATCAAGATCACACACTTAGCAAATGGACATACGTACCAGATTCTGCACTGAGCAAACAAGCAGCAATCAGTACTTGGGGCTAATTGTCAACAAGGCAGAGAGAGGCCAGATCTTGGTGGGCCCAACAAATACAAGGTGCAGGCAGAAGAAATCAGCAGAACCTGTAAAGACAGCAGCAGCAGAGCAAAACAAATTAGACAATTGGCTGTACACACAGCCAGGGTAATCGGTCTAGGGCACTGCACAAAGTTGCTGCCACAACTAGAAACATGCTCCTTATGCGTCAGGGAAAAAAAAATATATATATATATATATGTTAGTTGTGAACAGCACGAGTGTACAGAATTGGTCTAGGTAGTTCGTAATTTATATACTAAAAACAGCGCAGACAAAGGAATTAAAGCCCACAGTGCCTCTGTCGTCTGCCTTCTTGCTGTTTTTAGAATGCCCATTACAAATGTACAGTTACATTATTTATGAAAAAAATTAATTACAGAGTTTTACGTGCCAAAACCACGATCCCATTATGAAGCATGCGAAGTGGGGGACGCCGGAATAATTTGGACTACCTGGGGTTCTTTAACGTGCACCTAAATCAAAGTACAGAAATGAGGCCGCCGTGGCCGGAATTTGATCCCGCGACCTCCAACACCATAGCCACAAAACAACCACCATGGGTACATTATCCATGAACGATGCAGTGTGCATGTATACATATAGACCGATGGGCTGATTCTTGCACTCATGTTTACCTTTGGAAGTGCCCGTAAGCGACAGCAGCAGTCAAGTGGGGTTATTTACCTACTCGCTCACAACGTACACATAGCTTGACACGTAAGAGCCGCTAAGAAGCTTAAAGTAAACTAAATACGCTGCCGCTACCTCAGTGCCCCAAACGGAAGATGCTTACAAGCTGTGAGGAAGGGGAATGAAATGCAACCACGTGTGTGACCACTGCTGAGCGCAATAGTACAACCATCCCTTACCTCCGCATGGGTAGTAATCCGTAATGGTGCATTTGCCGGCACTAACAGTTGAGTACACCGATGTGGTGGCACGTGGGAGCTGCCACCTCTTTTACATCTCCACTAGACACGGCCGCACCACTGTGGCTGTCTGTTTAAAAACAAAGGGCAGTGCGTAGGAACTGCGGCGGTGCTCATCGAAGGCACGAATGGACTATCCCGCGATCTCTGCGAGACTGCGGCAATCGTATCGCGCTCACTGGAATTTCGAGGTCTCTTATACCGCACGAACAGGGCGGTTGTTCCTACAAGCTTCAGCAAAAGCACGGGTAACAGCACGAAGCTCGTAGAAGAAACACTTGCCTTAGCATGTCACTGCGGTAGCAACGGCAGCTGGGCAACAAATGTCAACAAGCCCTGGCCCACTGCAATGTCCGCCACCCAAAGCTTCTAAACACGCGAAAAAACAATGAGGCGAACGACAGCATCACAACATGCGAAATCCGCCGCTGCTTGGAACGCCCGAAATTCCCAAAAAATGAAAGTACAGTAGCAAAACAGACGACAACTGACAACTTCTAGCGCGAATGCACCCGATGGATGGATGGATGAGGCTGAACCACAGAACACCCATACAAACTAATACCTTAGGGAAACTGTACCTTCCACAGTGCAACGAAAATAAGCGTAGCGGTGGCGTTGTGAACTAAAGTATGCGACCGAGAGATGGCGCTGACAGAATCAAAACTAATATCATCATCATTAGGTAGTGAGCAATATGGCCGTTACGGTAGCGGCACAGAACGGCTGAACCCTTTAAACCGGGCGGTGGCATACGCCACCTAGCCATGACTATTAACATATTTTGTACTTTGTGGTGGGTGAAATTTCACCCCTGCCTTGATTTTATCCACCAATCAGATAACCTCTGTTTGGTTATTTCTACCCGCTTAAAGTCTATTTTGCCTTCACTGTCCCTAAACTCCAATGCTTTGAAAAAATCAGCCCCGTTGCCTTGCACTGTAGGGTTAAGCCTTTTACAGAAAAGTATGAGGTGTTCAGCCGTTTCCTCTTCTTCTCCACACGCACAGCACAACGTGTCTATACCTTGGTACTTGACTCGGTACATCTTAGTCCGCAATACTCCCGTCCTGGCTTCAAACAACAAAGAGCTTCCCCTAGAATTATCGTAGATATTTTCTTTGGCAATTTCTTGCTTGAAAGTTCGGTATGCTCCCAGTGCTGATTTCGTCTGCATCCCTGTTATCTACAGACCCCTCGCTGTTTCTTTAACCTTTTTCTTAACCGCTGTTTCCTGGTTTGCACCCCTCCTGCAGTCCAAGTATTATTTGATTGACAATTTTCTGGTCCGCTTCCTCCATTTTGTATCAACATTCCTCATGTACAAATAACTGAAAACTCTCCTTGCCCACCGCTTTTCTGCCATTTCTCTCAATCGCTCCTGAGGAATGTTGATACAAAGTGGAGGAAATAACTGAAAACTCTCCTTGCCCACCGCTTTTCTGCCATTTCTCTCAATCGCTCCATGGCGCTGAGCCGTGCTCCCTCAAGGGCTGCAGAAGATAGCGTCAACCTTTCCCTTTACTCAAGAACCACTTACTACTCTCAATCGCTCCTCAAATTCTATCTTGCTGCTGGCTTCCCTGCCCTCGAATGACGTCCATCCCGTGTCACCCTGTACCCCCTGATTTGGTGTATTTCCGTGTGCTCCCAGAGCCAGTCTACCTACCCCTCGCTGCTTAACTTCCAACCTTGCTCGAACCTCTGATCTCATGCACAGGACCGCATTGCCGAAAGTGCAAACTAGGGACCATCACCCCTTTCCAAATCCCTCTCACCACCCATTGGATGCAGTCAGCGTCCTCATTGAAGCGAGGCGCCGCACCAAGATCTTGGTTTTATTTACCCTAATGTCCTAAATATATTTTTATTTTTCGTTTTTAACATACATAAAAAATCCCAGCACCAATTCTTTTTTACTTCGAACAATTTCTTAAGCAACAAGCTTTAGCACGTTTTATATTCGGGAGGTCATGTTAGAGCGCTCTGGTAGCTCTACAAAGTCATATAAAACAGTTACTAAGTGTTATACTTTGTATAAACAGGTTCCTCTGATGATAACAAAGCAGGATAATTACTTTTATACCCAATTATTGTCGTAATACAGCTTTTACTTATTTAGGTTGTTTTTAATTCCTTTTTTTGGCACGGCCAGAGCACTTTCAAACGACCACTAGAATATGTCATTAGTCTCAAAGGCGAGTTTCGCTAATTTAAAAATACGTCATAGTCGTCATGTTTTGTAGGCGGTGTCCAAATCAATGAGGTGGCGCTCCAAAAATGAAGCCAGTCGCCGCCATCTTGCTAAAGGCAAGAAACTCGAACCCCCGTTGCGGCAGTTGCAGAGCGCAGAGTATGTTCGTCTTGTTTCAACTGTGTTTAACTGATTGCGGCATGCTTTCCGAGGGCATTACAACACCTCAGTAGGTCATAGCTGCACTGAGTCGCGTAAAGATGACGCCGGGTGTAACGTTTCACTTGTAATGTTTGGACCCCGATACACCGACTTGGACCGAGTGAAAAGCTACTTCGATGCTATTTCGGACCGTACAAGATCATACGGCGTATTGGCGAACTGGACTATGAGGTCATTCCAGAAGGCATTACACAATCACAGCGGCGCCACGCACGACCTGAAGTCGTCCACGTGGCGCGTCCGAAGCCAAGCTTAATTGGATGCACGCTGACGAACTTTGTTTCTTTACTACGGGGCGACGTTGGTTCTCGCTCTTGTGTTTCTGTTTGCAGCATCGGGACGATGTTTTAAGCGAAGCTTTATAGACTCACAAGTTGCGGCGGCGGTAGTGGTATCAGGCTGAAAACTGGACCGACCCTGGTGATAGTGCAGAGAGGGTCCAAGCTCAATGGCACATACTCCTGTTGGCTCGGGAACCTGTAACGCGCCCTTGAACTACCGTTGTCACACGTGGGACCCAAAGAGAGAAAATCACCAGCTCTTCCCCTGTCGAGAAAATGGGGGTAAGCGAAGCTTGTCGTCCGTTTCTAGCGTGCCGATTCTAGCATGAGGACTTCCGAAGCCCAAGCGAAACGTCAACGAAGAGCCGCGGACCCCGAGTTGCGGGAGCGCGATGTTGAGGCCAACATCAGCGAAGAGCCGCCGTCCCAGAGTTACAAGGCAAACGATGCGGAACGCCTGGCGCCTGCGACAGTGTCGACGTCTTGCCACAAGTTTCGCTTGCCCCCATTTTCTCGACAGGGGAAGGGCTCTGAATTTTTTAGAGGAGGGCATTGACACGTGTATTTGATTATATTTCTGCGCTGACCGCTTTTCACCGGCTAACGAATGCTAACGTGATCGCTCTGCGCAGGACACGCCTGTATCTATCGGAAGATTCTCGATTCTTGTAGCGGATTTAGTGTGATGTGTGTGCGATGTCGCCCAGCGTTGCGTAATCAGGGACGCTATTTCAAACTTTTCTATTCCAATTCTGCAATCAGCCCACCACGACTGGTCAAAACATTTTCGGGCCACTTTCAACTTCGCCTGTCTGTCACGCGACGTCACGAAAACCGCGATAGCTCTCCATCTGATATAACTTGTACACACTGATTATGCATGATTAAACCGCACGAAAGAAAAATAATGATTTCTGATTCGACGCCTTTTCAGCATTAGCCCTCTGCTATTGGTCCAATGTTTTCGGGCGACGCCCACTTCGCCTGTCTGTCACGCGACCTCACAAAAGCACGAAAACTCACCGCGTCAAAGTGAGGTGACACGAGAAAAATGTATTAATATGCCGAATAAAACTGAAAATTTTTTCTGAATAGCCAGAGACTGCCCCGTTCCGCAAGGAATAGAAGATGGCTGCCCGCGGATCGCTCAGGCCCTCGCTACTCGCCACTGCCGGTGAGCATGTATTTATTTGCGCTTGATAAATCTTTTTGAGTGGCCCTAAAACGTTATCGAGCCCTTTCGGCACGTATACGACATCGCTCTGCCAATTCTTCCTTGCTGAGGATCAGTTTTAGTGCCATTCTTAACCTTCCGTTGCACGCCGCCGTGACTTTCGACCAGTCACCGCAAGCTAAGTAAGGCGAAGCGGACCGATAGGAGAAGCCGGCACCACCCTCTTCTACATGCACCACCCACTTCATCTATTTTCACTGTGATGACTCGGCCCAATCGAAACCCTCTCCACTAGAGCGTGCTCCTCGCCTCTTGTCAGCCAATTAGATAAGAAAAACCCCTGAGTGTAGACCAGGGGCGGATCCAGGTTTTTTCTGAGGGGGGGTCAGCTACTGTCAATGATGATGATGATGATGATGATGATAGTAGCCTTTCTTATTTACCGAAATTTACCGTTTTTCCTCACGATAAACCCGCGTTTTATACGGCTAAAGCAACACATGTAGCCCTCCGTGGTGGCTCAGTCAGCTCAGGCGTTGAGCGCGAGATCGCGGGATCAAATACCGGCCGCGGCGGCCGCATTTCGATGGAGGCGAAACGCAAAAACGCCCGTGTTCTTGCGTTGTAGTGCAGGTTAAAGAACCCCAGGTGGTCAAAATTAATCCGGAGCCTTCCACTACGGCGTGCCTGATAATCGGAACTGGTTTTGGCACGTAAAACCCCAGAAAGAGGAAGAAGACCTGTAGCGAAGCCAGGTATCGGTTTCTCCGAGCTTATAGGAAAAGGACTTTACCCAATACAGCCATGTGCTTGGCGGCTGCGCCTGATAATACAGGGTGTTAAAAACTAAGCTTTATGGTTTTCTTAAAGTTAGGCACTGGGAGGCATGCGAAGACCACCTGTGAAAATAAGTTATGTGGCTAAGGGGGCACAAAGTGAGATGATAATTATCGCTGTGAGCAGCCCAATTAACTAAAATTGAACAATTATTTTTTGTTGACTACAGTAAGTGGGTATGTTTGTATCGAAAACTTAGAGACAGTCGAGTTTCTACACAGTATCAGCCGGAAGAATTATTTTAGCGTGTCCGTGCTCCGAGATATCAGACTCCAAATTTCAATTGTCGTACTGCGCAGAATAATCGAGAATAAAGATGGGACAATTCTCATGAATTCCCGTGAATGATCATGAAGCTCAGTGACCACTTTTGTGGAGGGATGGCGGTGCCATCTTCTCTTTTGAGTCGTGGTGGTGTGTTGACTAGAGGAACGTTCTTGAATACGGGCGTAACGGTCCGCTCCAACGCAGCAACCAATACGCGGGTTGTTTACGATATGCGAATCACCGCGTATGAAGACTCACGACGCCACCTACAAGAATAACGATGTGGCGTAGTAGGCGAGAGCGCGAGCCAGCGTCTTCATGTTTTGTTTCCCACGCGACGTCATCCTTTTACAGAAGGGGGGCATCTGCTCCCGTCTTCTAACCACGCGACGCCATCCTAGGCCCGCGCGCTGGCGTTGGCCGCTGACGTCACGCTCCCCCACTTCGCAGTCGCGGCTCGAGGCTTCGCCCCGCTCCGCGAGAACGCCCACTCAGATAAACGGATCCGGTGGGCTTGAGCCTCCTATTCTTAATGTACGACAATAAAACTGCGAAGTTACAATGAAAAACTTGTAGCGTACGAACGGTACTGTGCTCGTACTGGATATTGTCAACGTGTAACTGTGATCACAATGAGTGCTACAGTTAAAAAAAGTTGCCTATGTGTAGTTCTTAGTTTAGCTGTTAGTTGTTATTATTTATATATGAACACTTCAGCAAGAGATCTCTTTTATTAAGCAGGTTGGTCGCGGAACCGATGACAGCCAATGAGGCAACCGTTGACACCTCAAGGGGAAACTACGTTAATCAGGCGCGAAGGCGCTCGAGCGGACCTCGGCGTGTTTGGCAAAAGGGACGTCCCCTCGCTCATTCGACGCCACCGACGGGACGAGTAAGGCACGGCAGGCGCCAAGAGGTCCAAGGTGTTCATGAGAAAAAATAACTACGGCAACTTCGCGACACCACACTCCTACGGAATACAACTAAGCTTGTGAGCGCGCTAGCTTTACTTCTACATGGCTGATACCACTGGTACTCGTGAAAAATACTCTTGAAGAATGCTGGTGGCCATATTTTTTTTTGCGACAGGGTCATCCCTCTGTCAGCGAGGGGGCGATGCAGAAATCTGAGGGGGGGGGGGGGGGGGGTCAGGACATCCGGACATCCCCCCTGGATCCGCGCCTGGTGTAGACAATGTTATTGGTTTTGAAAGCGAACAAAGGTGACGAGGAGCGTGTTTGGGTTGTTCAGACAACGCTGCGGGTAACCGCCCGATGCTTGCGTTGGTGGTTACGTAAATTTGATGTCAGGAGATTGGAATAAATACAGTTTGGAATACCTTAACGTTATAGCGCCCCAGATTGCGTGCGGGACGAGAGTATTGGTGTACACAGCGGTCCGCTGTTGAAGGGAACACCGAAGCGCGTGGCGTCTGCTCGGCGTCACCGACGGCTGCAAGGAGCTTCGCGCAGGCGCAGTGAGTGCTGTGGGCGGTGCTCGTTCGTCGTCTGCTACCGCCTGCTGCCGCGCTTCGAATCGTCGCGAAGCCACTTTCCTTCCAGCTGGAAGAACAGTGACTGTTAAAATCAACGCAAGAATTAAGAGGTGAGACAGAAAGAGCGCCAAACTCGCCGCTAATTTTATTTCAGGAAACACCCAATATATATAGGCACCGAATTAACAAACATGCGCATAATCATTACACTCACAGCACGTATTGTAATGCTGACAAAATAGTTGGAATCGCAAGCAAAAGCAAATTTAATCTAAAATTGAAATTCAAATTTGTGAAGAAAGACCGACGCAACGCTAATGAAGGAATCACCCCTTTTGTTTAAGTGAAAAGCTTCTCGCAATTCTCGAGCCAGCGCATCCCGGCTATTTCCTATAGCAGCGCCGCGTGTCATCAAACTGCAGTACGCAGCCGCACGAGACACAGTAGAAGGGCGCATGCGTGACCCTGTTCCATTGTTAATAGATAAGCTATTTCCCCTAAACACGGTCATTAGCGCAGCGTCCTGTTATCTCATCAGCGCAGAAAGGCATTCGAGCTCTTCTTCAGTACATGAATGCGGCAGACTTGTGCGCCAGGCTGTAGATATGCTGCACCTATATAGCTCAGCTCTCTGTCCTTCTTTCAGTGCCCCATTCCCCTCCCCACGTGTGGGGTAGCAAACTGGACTAAGTCTGGTTAATCTTCCTGCATTTCCTTCTTCCCTTCTCTCTCTCTCTCTTGGCCCATACACATGCACTCGGCCGTAGCCTGACGTATCTCTTAGATAAACTGTGCTCACGGCGCGACGCAGAAAAGGCCTGGCGTGCTTCGCACACAGCTAGGCTTAGCATTTCGGGAGGAAATGTGGGCACAGAGCGTCGAGAGCATGATTGGAACAGAAAATACCACAGGCGCATCGTGCTTTGTAACCTTTTACAGGCTATGGGTTATTTTGCGCACTTATGGTACAACTTGTGATCATCTTTTTCTCTCTACAGGAGCCCAGGCTTGCCTTCTGCTGCCGCTTTTCAGGTTCTCAACCAGCGACTCAGACACACTGATTAGAACCAGATAAGGAAAACCAGCTGCAACCAGCCGCGAGTTTTGTAGGGTTAAACTGTCGTGTGCTCGCACGACTTGAGTAGCGCACGTAGAATGACGACACGTGCAGCCCTTTTCACAACTTCCGAATGAGCGGAATCCAAGGGAAGTAAATCTTCCCGAGCTCTGGGGCTAAACTTCCAGCACCGGTGTTGCTCACCCATTGGGGGCGAGCTCCACTACTGGAAAAGCTGGCGCCACCGTCATCGTGGCGTGGTATGAGGGATCACGTGGACACAGCGGCCGCGTCGTCTGCTTCGGAAGCGCCAAAGCGAGCTGAAAACTATAGTCGTACCTGCGATACGGTTCTGATTAAGTGAGGGTGTTCTCCAGCTTTGGGTGTCTGCTTCACAACACTTCAAAGCACAACAATAGGTAGTGGCTGCCTTTGAAGGCGTCCGACATGGTAGGCTATTGCTCGGTAGCGCAGTGCCGGACGCGTACGCAACGGAGCCCGATGTCAGCCTTCACACGTACCCGCAGGCCAAGAAGCTGCGTGTATCTTGGATTGCGAAACTTATTACCGGCAAGCAGCCATCGGCTACACATCGGGTGTGTATCAAGCACTTCCGCGAGGAAAATTTCTGCTACGGCGTTGGGGCTGTGCGATGTTTGGTGAGTAGCAGAAAGCGCGCACTGAGAAGCTCGTCCGCGCTCGCTGCCCATAAAGATTTCGTCTATGAATTTGTTGGTGCTAGATAATGGCAAGTTCACCATATATAAGAACATATTTCACATAGACTGCTCTCAGCGATTGCCTGCCTTTCACTCGAGTCCAGTTCGGGGGACTCCATCACGGCGACAGCGCGCAGTGAGCGTTCACTGTACGTATATTCGGTAAAGAGATGGCGCCTGTAAACTGTTCTGCGCTTTCTGTTTGCCAAAAATTCTTATTTTGACAGTCAGAAACTTCCCTCGTTTGGAGAAGAACTTACAGAAATGGCCAGGAGGGCTCCCGCGCATGGTGTTTTTATTGAGCGCAGACAGCCAAACCTATGAGGAGCGCGCCGCTTCATCCCTCATACTACGCAAACGAGGCACTTCCGTCAGATGGCGACTCCGTAACTTCTCGCCCCCAATAGACTTATGTGGCTAAAAACTGCAAGTGCTTGCCGTCAGGTAGCTCATGGGTAAAGGTTAGGCCTTTCCCATTCTGTCTGAGCAAGGTTAAAAATCACTTCTAACGAATGAGAAGAAGTCATAGAACTAGAACATTTTAAAACCACAAGAAAATCGTCAACATATCGAAAGAAAATTTAGGCTTTTGTCCGGGTCTGCATAGCGTACGGTCAAAAGACGAAAGGAATGTGTATACTTGTTACATAAGAAAGGTGCAACACGTGTAGTTCACCATTGAAATGGAGGTGCTGCTAAGGTAAAATTGACATAAAATTGTCAGTGGGCCAGGGGAATTGATAAACTTGGAACCATCATGATCCTCAATGCAGTCCTTCGCGCAATACAGAAATTCGCTATGAGATAGTCAATAGAAAAGGCGTGTAGTTATAATGTCCCTTCTGCTTCTCTGGAAATCAATAATTTCAGAAAAGTTTGTTGCGGCAAAAGGATAAATATAGCTAAGCTTATTTAAATTCTTTAAGAGAAAACGACCCACCTGCAGCTGCCAGGTGTTTTCACTCACAAATTAATGGATCTAAATCGCGTATCAGGTGTATGCGTTTTTTACATCGAAAAACACCTATAGGCTATAGCCTCATTTGCTGAGAGATTTTGCAAAATTCGGTAGAGAGAGAGAGAGAGAGAGAGAATAAACTTTACTGGAAACAGGTCCAGTAGTTTTCCCTCGGGGCGAAACGAGGGAAAAGGGGATTCGCTAAACTAATATTTTTTTTTTGCACAAGACTATATGTAGCACAAAAATTTACCTTGGACACTTTCGATGACGTGGGGAACAAAGTTTTTCACAATCGCGAAAGTTGCCTTGTCCGGGAAAAGCGAACGAGGCACAACAAAGTCATTTTCTTTGTCTGCCTGGGTGAGGGACAGATCCACTGGTTTTTGAAGAAAGAGACGTCTTTTTCTGTGGATGCAGCTTGGGTCGGATGACATTTCGATTCGTCAAGAGCGAGTCGGCATCCCGAAGGAGGTCTTCCTCGTCAGCTCTCTGGGAGATATTGCGGTTTAGTGCTAGAAGTTCGAGGAATTGGACCTTGGGGTGTGCAGATGGGTTTGCACAAGGCTCAACTTACGAGCGATGGTTGGAAAAAGGCACGACGCTCCTCCACTCCGCCACGCACAAAGGCGCTACGGCAGGGTTCGTCGACTCTCCGACACGGCGCAAAGAAGGCTCCGCAATCAGATCGGCAGTAACCACGGGCTATGTTCTGTACGTACCGAACAGTGCGATCATAGTCATGATCATGACTCAGTATAAATGACAATGACTCAGCTAAAGAAGATTAACACTCAGAAACCACCGAAATGGGTCCTGACGTGGGTACTAAGTGAAGCAAACACTAAAGGATGGTGGTAGAAGTCATAGTCATGAGCATGACTGACCAAAAATTACAATGACTCAGCAAAAAAAGATAAACACTCAGAAACCCATGAAATGGGTTCGGATGTGGTACTAAGTGAAGGAAAAGGCTAAACGTCAATGGTTGAAGTCATAGTCATGAGCATGGCTAAGGCTTTCGCCTTAAGGCCCGACCACATTCAGCGTTTTTCCGGCGTTTCGTCACCCGGCGTCGCTCAGCGTGGACGTTGAGGGAGGCGCCAAGCCGAAACGTCGTGCTCAAGACGCACCAGAGACCTCGGTGCCGGCGCCGCCGCCGGAAGCGGCTCGATGAGCGCCGACCAATCAGCGTGTGGCCGCGGACGCGCTGCTGGCAACTTTTGCAAGTGGCTTCCGCTAAAACCCCTTGATCTTGAAAGTAGCGACACTCTCCTCCCCGCCGCGCTTTCCTCCTCGATTCTCCTCGCCCGCCGGCTGTGCGCGCTGCGCACGGCACGCTATTGCGCCTGGGCTCCCGCGGACGGGCCACAGAATTCGATGGAGGCGCATGATTTTCGGCCAGTTGCGCGCCTCAATGGCGTAGAAAATTTTGAAAAATGGTGATAACAACATGGAGAATGCTGAAGGCAACGTTTATGAGGAGGTTGATTGCATCTTAAAGCCGTATGAATGACACACACGGATGCAAAAGGAGCTTTGAGGCGAGTTTTATACTCCAGTTATTTTTTCTGCCACATGATATGCTGCTTTACTTTGTGCATCTGATCTAGTATTGCTTGTGGCAAATCGCTCTGTGTTTGGCAGTTTTTTCTCGCATGTGCACGCATGTGCACCACAGGTATTATATTCAGCGTGCCTTCTTATAATGAATTACTGGCGAGTGCATCGTCCGTCCATGTGTTTGTCTCAATGTCAAAGTAGCTTTTGCGCTGTGGTTTCTGCGTTGAATAGGACGGTTGCGCAATTTCAGTGTGATGAAGCGGTGCCGGCAACCACTCATCGCCCACAATAACTGAAGCTGAGGAAAGGTATTTACAGATTATTCTTTAGGCGTTGGTGTCAATGAAGCTTAAAAATACTCGGTATATCTATCGGAGGAGGCATTCTATACTTTTAGGCAAAAGAAACGCCTCTGGATAAGGTATTTTGATAGTTAACACCGACATAGCGTTAAGTTATGTAGTAGGATAGTTAAAATTGTGATTTTGATTAGCGGGGGGCCCCAGTGTCGTTGGCTGCGTCGTTAAGCGACCGAGATCATTATTGCTGAAATTATTAGAGGCGGCACAAGGAGCAAGCAGCAGGAATCACTTACGACTGCCAGTTCGAGGTTCATGCCGCTGTCGAGGGGGTTTCCTGTGCTTCACGACAGGTCGGTGGGATAAAATTGTTGGAACTGTGTTGGGCTTCAGCTTTCTTTTTTCCAAGTTCTTGTAATATGCGCGGCTCAAATTGGTCTTCAGTGAAATGTAGCTAGAACATTTATCGAAGAGTTAATCACTCAGGCAGGATGAATAAAACGTCCTTTATACAAGTACAAGTGGCTAATACGCTGCAGTGCTACACATTATTGCCTACATAATATACCCTGCATTGCCATAATCAGTATTTATTGCTCAACCTTCGTAATCAAAGTGCATTGATACAATGACATCAGCTCGTGTTACATGGATGGAAAAGGTTTACCCACAGAACAAAACCGAAGAAAGGTGATTGTAACGCATTCGCTATTAAAGCGAAGATTCCCGGCCTCCGCCTAGAAGTCAACAGCAACGGTGCACGATCGCGTCGTGCACATTGCCTGTATCCGTGAGAAAAACCAAATAATAATCGTCACCCACTCACGCGTGCATGGCAGCCCAGTTCAAAGCAAATTCAAGAACTGAAAAAGATTACCAGTTGTCCTTAGCTATCACCTAAAGACGCGAATGCGAGTCTTGTAAAATCTACTGTAATTCACCTCAATCCACACTAATCCACCTTCACGCACCTTATTCGACCTTAACCCACTCTAATCCTCCTTAATACACCTTAATAGACCTTAATCCACCTCAATGCACCATAACTCCCCCTTAATAAACCATAATCGACCTTAATCCTCTTTAATTCACCTTATTCGACCCTAAGACACCCTAATCCGCCTTAATCGACCTTAATCCATCTTAATCAGCCTTCGTGTACGTTAATCGACGTTAATACACCCTAATCCTCCGTA
This sequence comes from Dermacentor silvarum, assembly GCF_013339745.2. Taxonomy (NCBI): domain Eukaryota; kingdom Metazoa; phylum Arthropoda; class Arachnida; order Ixodida; family Ixodidae; genus Dermacentor; species Dermacentor silvarum. Next base: position 169,965,231 of record NC_051158.1, read on the forward strand.
TTACATCTTCATACACCCTAAACTTAATCCTCCCTAATCAACCCTAGCCCTCCTTATTTAACCTTAATCCACCATAATCCACATTAATCGACCTTAAATCACCTTAATCCAATCATTATACCGTCATGCATTTACTTTACTAATGATTAATCTATTATACACGGCTGGACATGATTTGGCTCACTTCTGGCCTTCATTAGGTCACGTTACTTTCTGTACCTCAAACGCTCACCTTGAAACATATCCAACTAAGGGTCTCGCCTTAAAATGTGGACTAGTTGGCGCTCATCACCTGCAATACCACGGGTATACTTCCCACTAATTTTTGTCAGGCCCTGCATTCATTGTATATAACTGACTGACACACACATCGAAGCTGTAAATAGCTCCTCTACAAGCTGCCATTCCGATTTTCAGTAAAACAGGCAACGGATCCTAACAATAACGAAAAGTACGATCGAGAGGCTGTATCTTCGGGTATATTTGTTCAGTGGAAAGCAGAATCTATAATGCTGCATTTCCGACTGAATAACAGTTGACGACGTGCGAGGTGATGGAGTCCCAGCAGAATATGCATCATTTTGAGGAGAAACCCATTTTTATGCAACGTACAAATTGCCGCAACAAAAAAGCTAATGAGCAGGCCGGAAGAATTGAAAAAAAATGCAGCATTAGGGGATGCTTTGATGTGAGCAATAAGAAAGGCGTTTTACCTCGCAAACAATACTGTTCCTTGTCGGAACAAAGTTTTTCAGCTTTTTGCGCAAGGCATGACGCTTTCCTTGCGGTATCGTAAGAACTGCATAACCATCATCACGCTTCTTTCTGCAGTTATATGCGCAGCAGCACGGCATAGCGCTTGCAGACAGTGCACGAAACAGCGTGCAATGTTAGCGTGCGACCGAGCTGAGGCGCAAAATGGCGCGAATGAAAAAGCAAAACACAAGCAAAACGCAAGCTCCACTCGTTTCCAAGGGCAACGGCAGGGAGACCAATCATCGTGCAAGAAAACGGGCGCAAGACCGTCGGCCGCGGAGGGGACTCGCGAGGGGCGAGGAGGAGGCGAGGAGGTCGGCGCCGGCGGCAGAGTACAAAGAGTGGCGGTAGTTTCCTACATCAAGTTTCCGCAGCAACCAGTTCGCGTACGTGCCACCATGGGGCGCGAGTGTCTCGTCGGCGATAAAGCCCCTATATTTATAAAAGTAGCGCCATCCACTTCCCTCCTCCTCCGTTCCACTATCGCGCTCGGCGCGACCAGCGCGATCGAGACGCGATATCGACAGTGGCGCCGCCTGCGATCGGGCCTGCCCTGGCAGACGACAGCTAACGCGTTACCAGAGGAAATCCGAGGAAAACTTCGATCGCGCCCTGCGGAGACGTTTTTGAGGCGCGATTTTGCTTCGTCAGTCAGTAACTGGTCTAAATAACGCCGTTTTGGAAGTAGCAACGCGACGATGCGAGACGGCGCAAATATCAAGTGCGCAGCAAGCGTTTGCGCACGCCGGATGGTAAACAAAAAAAGCCTTTTGCCCTCGAATTGTCGGTTGCGGCAACTTAAGGCGCAGCAGCATGCCATCACAACGAAGTTCTTGTCCCTAACGCGTTTGATCCGTTTGTGCGTACAGCACTTTCGTCGCACAGGCCCGAGAATGGCAGTCGGAGCGCGCTGGAAAGAAAAAAAAATATACAAAAGCGCGACGCGAACTTCCACGTGACACGGATTGGCCATTGGGGGAGCGGAGGAGGCTGGGGCGACAGGAGGCGGCTAAGAGAGGGCGAGGAGGAAGCGCCGGGGTGAGCGCGGTGGCGGCAAGATCTAAGAATGGCGCTACTTTTATAAATATAGGGGCTTTAGTCGGCGATAAAGCCCCTTGATGCTTTAGTCGGCGAGGCGGCGCCGTCTTGAAACTTGAAACTTTATTCATTCCAACATTCCATAATTTGGGATGCTGGGGGCCGGGGTCAAAAAGCCTCTTCACGGGTTTGACTAGGACCACGACCCCGTACTGCTGAGAAAGCAGCCGCTCGTACCTTCGAGCACGCTGCTGTAAATAGACAGTTTTAGCAGAGCGTTGCTTACGCTCCGCTCCGCTAACGTTTCACGCACACCACTGGTTGCATGAACTGCGTTGATTTGGCTTGTTTGACAAGTGCGTCTGCCAGAGACGCCGGCCACGCGCGCTCAGCGCGGCTGTAAAACGGCAAAGCAACCAGTAGACGCACCCTAACGCTCCGCTCAAATGGCTTCGTAGCGGACCGTGGGCAGCGTTCTTCGTTCCGCTGCCGATATGAGCGTTGTGCGCACGCGAATTAGCGCTCCCGCTAGCGTTCCGCTGAGCGGCTCTGCGCGAATCGTTCGGACACGACGGTCTGAGCGGAGCGGACCGTGAACGCTCTGCTAAAACTGTCTACTGTTTTTTAAATGCGAATGTATTTCTTAGTCGGGGCATGTCAGGCGTCTGTCGGTGTCCGCGCGCCGGCAGGTGTTATCTCTCCGCTCTCACTCCCTCTCCCATAGCAACAGCTGCGGGTGCGCGCGCTTAACCTCGCCCCTAGCAACCGAAGCAAAGTGCGGGCGAAGTAGCGGAGAGTGAGTGGAGAGGAGGAGCGCGCTCTGGCGTGTGAGGGCGCTCGCATCGCGGGAACTCGGCGGAGCTCCCGCGTGTGTGGAGAGAGTGTAGGAGAGGGTAGGTGCAGTGCTTCGCCGCTCCTTCTCTCGCCGTTCGCTCTCTCTCCTCCCTGTGCCCCACTCTCCCGTTCGCTCGCTTGCACGTATATATAAATGGAGTAAAGCGCGCGCCTTACTCTCGACCGTTCGCTGGCTGGGCGCCTCTCAAGGCGATGGCAGAAGTCGGTTAAGGCGAATGTCTGACGGCAACGTTACCCCTTGCAAGAAGTGTAATACAATCCAACCCGAGCATTACACCTCTCGCTGGAGGTGACGTCACTGCAGTAGCTTCAACGTCATCATCAACAGGAGGAGAAGTGGAAGACAAGGCTGCGAAGCGAAGAGCGCGTGATGCCGAACGCAAGCGAGCGAAGCGAGCTGCCGTTACCGAACTCCGTGCTCGGGAAGCCGCTGCGTAACGCCAACGCCGAGCCGAAGATCCGGAAATGTGTGCTCGATACGCCGCTGTGAGACGTCAACGGCGAGCCGAGAACGCTGAAGTTCGTGTTCGAGACGCGGCGGAGAAACGTCAACAGGTGCTGATGAATGTGTAAATAAATGGTTACGGTACAAATCCTCGTCTCGTCATTAATTTACGCCATTAAAATTACTACGCCGTGTACTCTCGCTGCAAGAAATGCATTCTCATTTCCTCACGATTCCCTTCGGGGGAGGTGGGGGCAATTTTTTTCCTCTGTATGTGTGTGTGTGGCGCAGAGCTATAAGCAGGTCTTAAAAACCTTAATCGAGGACATTTCTTATAGTTCACTTGAATGACATTGCACACTGTTTCTGTTTAAATCTGTCTGGTCACATTGTGCGACGCTGGACTGGCGCTGTTTGGGTGCGTGTCCTGTGGCTGGGTGACCTCTACGGCGCCGTTGAAGCAACGACGCCGTGAGACGTTAGATGCCGGTAAAAACGCTGAATGTGGGCCGGGCTTTATGGCCTCCTAGGCATTGCTAAAGGGACTCCTGAGGACTCATGACGTGAATGTCCTGACATGCGTGTCATTTAGGTCATACAAAAGCCACCATACTTGATGCTCTCATGGTCGTTCCTTTAACTTGGTAGGCTCCCCGCACACTGCTTCGCATAACATCGATTCCCATAGGGCGTGGGATCTGCTGGCTTTTTCCTTCCTCCATGTGTTTGTGCCCCGGTGGCCGCGGTGCCGGGCGCCGACGCGAACGGTGGTTGTGGGGGTGTTGGTACGCTGCGCTCCGCAACACCCCAAAACCCCTATAGCCGAAGGACGGGAAAAGGCAGACCACTGTCACCTGCCAGACTTGTAGGCACAACCGTGGCTGCTGTTAAGTGATCGATGCTATTCCTAAATAAACGCATCACTGTTTTAATGATCCAAATATAATCTCACTATCAGGGAGGGAGCAGTCTAGCTGACTGGAGCAGTATTTTTTTATTCGGGGTGTTGCTACGCTGCGCTCCGCAACCCAACGACCACCGCTTCGCGTCGGCGCCCGGCACCGCGGATTCCGCCGCGGCACCGGGGCTCAAACAGATCCGAGGCGCCGCCGTGGTTCACGTTCTCCCGTGCGGCGGCGCCACAGTCCGAGGGCCCAGCTGCACTGGAAAATTAATTGCGCGTCCCGGTGACGTACGCTCGCATAGAGACTCGACGCTGGGAGGGAGAAACACGGTTTGCACGAGAAATTAACTCCGGTGCGCTAGCCGTATCCGCCATGTTGCCCATGGGGCGACGGTTCCCGAGACCGAGCTAAGCACAACGCGCGAGCCGGGTCACGAGGCGCAGGAAGGCACCGCGGGGTCAACACAGTGGGCGAGAGTCTTACCTTACGAATCTCGCAGCTGGTTGCAGCCGGTTTCTCTGATCCGGTCTTAATCTGCGTGTATGAGTCGCCGGTTCAGAGGCTGAAAGGCGTCAGCAGAAGGCTTGGGCTTTTGCAGAGAAAAAGACCCCACGTATTGCTATACATCCGTAAGACATCCCATAACCTGAAAAGGTTGCAAACCGACGCGATGTGCCAGCGGTCTTTTCTGCTCCAATTAAGCTCTTGAAGCTATGCGTCCACATTTCTTGCCAAAGTGCTAAGCCTGTGTGGGAAAAGAAGCACTCCACGCCTTTTAATTATGCATTGCACCGTAGGCACAATCTACGTGTTTGGGCTGTGACAGAGTGTAAATGGGCCAAACAGGACACTGGACTAATGACCGTTCAAAACAAGTAGTTTATAGAATAACAATAGAACAAGGTCACACCTACTCGTGCGGCTGCGTGCCGTAGTTTGATAACGCGCGGCTGCTAGGAGAACTGCTAGAAGCCTTCCACTTGAAGAAAAAGCCGGCAGATCCCACGCCCTATGGGAATCGATGTTATGCGAAGCAGTGTGCGGGGAGCCTACCAAGTTAATGAAACAACCATGAGAGCACCAAGTATGGTGGCTTTTGCATGACCTAAATGATACACATGTCAGGACATTCACGTCATGAGTCCTCAGGAGTCCCTTTAGCAACGCCCAGGAGACCTTAAGGCTAAAGCCTTAGCCATGCTCATGACTCTGACTTGACGTTTAGCATTTTCCTTCACTTAGTACCACATCCGAACCCATTTCAAGGGTTTCTGAGTGTTCATCTTTTTTCGCTGAGTCATTGTCATTTTTGCTGTCATGCTCATGACTATGGCTTCTACCACCATCCTTTAGTGTTTCCTTTACTTAGTACTAAATCCACGTTCACTTAGTACCCATTTCAATGTATTCCCAGTCACTGTGGTATACACGGCAACGAACTGGCTGATGCCGAAGTGAAGAAAGCACTCGAAGAACAAGAGTCAATGCTTGCAATTCCTTTTTCAAGAGCGGACGCCAACTGCCTCGTCCCCAGTGTCATCAGAAAATCGTCAGGAAAGCACTGGGACAATCCGGATAATCGACACAGACGACTACAGAGATTGGACCCTAACATTAAATTTAGGCTACCACCGAAAATTCAACGCAGCTGTGCCAGTCTTCTGCACAGACTAAGGCTGGGGGTAGCGTTTGCGCGCGGATACGTACACCTCATGCGACGCACCGAGTCTCCAGACTGTGAGTTGTGCCATGTAAATGAAACTATAGGCCATGTGCTTTGTGACTGCCCTAAGTACGTGGAAGAGCGCCAAAGGTTGAAGAATGACCTTACGCGTCTCGACAGCCCACCATTGTCGGAGGAAGTTATTTTAGACCCTTGGCCAGACGCTTAATCGAGTTTCAAGGCCATCCAGGCGCTACTGAACTTTTTAAAAAGTGCGGGCCTTGACTGTAGGCTTTGAGCATGTAAAATTGCTTGCCATATGTGTTACATCCTCCTTCTCTCGTCATCATCACCCATCATGCGCCTCTTCCCTGTTTATTTCCCTCTTCCCCTTCCCCCAACGCCGAGTAGCTGGCTAGAGGAATTTACCTCAGACCGACCTCTCTGCATTTCGCATCATTAAACTTCTCTCTATCTCTCCCACGTCCGGTTCCAACCCATTTCAGTGGTTTCTGAGTGTTAATCTTTTTTTGCTGTGTCATTGTCATTTTTGCTGAGTCATGGTCATGACTATGACTTCTAGCACCATTCTTTAGTGTTTACTTCTCTTAGTACCCACGTCAGCACCCATTTCAGTGGTTTCTGAGTGTTAATGTTTTATCGCTAAGTTATTGTCATTTTTGCTGAGTCATGCTGATGACTATGACATTTACTGTTGTCCTTTAGTCTTTCCTTCACTTAGTACCCATATCCAAACCCATTTCATTGGTTTCTGAGTGTTGATCTTTTTTCGATGTGTCATTGTCATTTTTGCTGAGTCATGGTCATGACTATGGCTTCTACAACTATCCTTAAGTGTTTTCTTCACTGAGTACCCATGTCCGAACCCATTTCAATGGTTTCTGAGTGTTAATGTTTTCTCGCTAAGTTATTGTCACTTTTGCTGAGACATGCCCATGACTATGACATTTACTATTGTCCTTTAGTATTTCCTTCACTTAGTACCCATATCCAAACCAATTTCATTGGTTTCTGAGTGTTATTTTTTGCTGAGTCATTGTCATTTTTGCTGTCATGCTCATGACTATGACCTCTACCATCATCCTTTGGTGTTTCCTTTACCTAGTACCCACGTCAGAACCTGTTTCAGTGGTTCTTGAGTGTTAATCTGTTTTTGCTGAATTATTGTCATTTTTGCTGAGTCATGCTCATGACTATCACTTCTATCATTATCTTTTAGGGTTTCCTTCACTTAGTCTCCACGTCAGAACCCATTTCAGTGGTTTCTGAGTGTTAATCTTTTTTTGCTGAGTCATGGTCATGACTATGGCTCGTACCACCATCCTTTAGTGTTGCCTTCACTTAGTATCATCATCATCATCATCATCATCAGCCTATATTTATGTCCACTGCAGGACGAAGGCCTCTCCCTGCGATCTCCAATTACCCCTGTCTTGCGCTAGCGTATTCCAACTTGCACCTGCGAATTTCCTAACCTCATCATCCCACCTGACTTTCTGCCGTCCTCGACTGCGCTTCCCTTCTCTTGGTATCCATTCTGTAACCCAAATGGTCCATCGGTTATCCATCCTACGCATTACGTGGCCTGCCCACGTCCCCACGTATACCCACGTCCAAACCCATTTGAGTGGTGTTTGAGTGTTAATGTTTTTTCGCTGGGTTATTGTCATTTTAGGCGGCTGTTTCCTGACCTACATGACACGCATGTCATGATGACCTATCATTCATGCTCGTCATACACTGTTGTCATACTGTACCAATTTTGCCACCTACCAACTTAACGAAACGACCATGAGATCACCAAGACGGAGGCAGCTGTTTCATGACCTACATGACACACATGTCATGATGTTTATGTCATGACCTATCATTTATGTTTGCCATACACTCTTGTCATAGTACGCCAGTTTTGGTAAATATCAAGTTAACGATACGACCATGAGACCACCAAGACGTAGACGGCTAGATAGATAGATAGATAGATAGATAGATAGATAGATAGATACTGTCAAAGCGGCAAATGTTCGCCAAGAAATGATTCGCATTTAAAAGTGGCGATTCCTGCATTAGCGTTTCGTCGGTTTTACTTCACAATAGCGTACTTCAAATCTTGCATTCGGTTTGTTGGTAGTTTTTCTGGCTTGCGATAGCTTGTCTTGCAATTTCAACTATTTTGTCAGCATCCCTGTACGTGCGGCGAGTCTAATGATTGTACGCATGCGCCTTCTATGCCAGAGTGGGCACGAGGGCTACTTCGGCAGCATGCTTCGTCATCCAGCCGGTGCTTATTCTGTCTTATAATTCATAGAAGAACTATTGCAGGGGAATCGGGAACGGCAACTGTTTACCCAATGATAGAATTGCGGATTGCATATATATATATATATATATATATATATATATATATATATATATATATATGCGATCCGCAATTCTATCATTGGGTAAACAGTATATATATATATATATATATATATATATATATATATATATATACGTGTGTGTGTGTGTCTCGTCTACTGTTTCTGTAACAAAACTGAACTGATATATATATTATATATATATATATATATATATATATATATATATAATATAAGGGTGTTTATTAGGCGGCAATTAAAGCAGCGCAAGAGCGACAGTCCAAAAAGCGCAGCACGGACTCTCAACACGAGCGGCGCTCGAGAGCCGAAGAAGACGACCCACTAGAAGGCGCTGGAGCGGACGACCCACTTCAAGGCGCTGGAGCGGACGACCCATTTCAGAGTTCCAACGCTTCGCTACAATTACCCCGGGTGTGAAAAGGGAGCCGCCTGGCGACTTAACAGGTTGTCATCATGAGTGGGTCATGGTATATCTTGAGGCGCTCCACATTGACGATGTCGCGCCCTCGACGGCGCATGTCCGAAGATGGTTCAACGGGTTCAATAAGGTAATTGACTGGAGACGTGCGTTCGACGACACGGTAGGGGCCTTCGTATTTGGGCAGTAGTTTCGAAGAGAGTCCAGTTGCGGTGGTAGGGACTGAGAGCCAGACGAGCGTCCCAGGGGAAAACGTGGGCACAGAAGTGGTGCTGTCACCGCGGATGCTCTTCCGCCGCTCTTGTTAAGTAAAGGTCCGGGCAAGGTCGCGACACTCTTCAGCATGTCTGGCTGTGGCAGATATAGGCGTATACTCAGACGTGTCTGGCCTGTAGGGAAGGATCGTGTCGATCGTGTGCGACGGGTGGCGGCCGTACAATAAGAAGAACGGTGAGAAGCCAGTAGTACTCTGAGAGGCGGTATTGTAGGCGTAGGTGACGAAGGGCTGGATGGCATCCCAATTTGTGTGGTCGGCGGCGATGTACATTGAGAGCATGTCGCCGAGCGTGCGGTTAAATCGCTCTGAGAGACCATTTGTCTGTGGTTGGTAAGCAGTAGTTTTGCGGTGAACGACGTGACATTCTGAGAATGGCTTCGACGACTTCCGACAAGAAGACACGGCCTTGATCGCTGAGTAGCTCCTGGGGTGGACCGTGACGTAGTATGAATCGGTGGAGCAGGAAGGAGGCCACATCTCGTGCTGTAGCCGCTGGAAGGGCGGCAGTTTCGGCGTATCGCGTGAGATGGTCAACAGCGACGATGGCCCAGCGGTTACCAGCCGACGTCAGAGGAAGAGGTCCGTATAAATCGATGCCAACGCGCCCAAACGGCCGGTTAGGACAAGGTAAAGGATGTAGACCTGCTGGCGAGAGGTTCGGCGATGATTTCCGGCGCTGACAATCGAGGCAGGAGCGAACAAATTTCTGCACGTACCGGTACATTCCCCGCCAAAAGTACCGTTGTCGAATTCGGTAGTAAGTTTTGTATACCCCAAAGTGTGCACACTGCGGATCAGAGTGGAATGATTCACATATTTGAGAACGGAGACTGCGGGGTACTACCAGTAACCACTGGCGGCCGTCGGCGCTGTAATTGCGTCGGTGAAGTAGCTCGTCGCGAATGGCGAAATGGTGGGCTTGACGACGCAAAGCGCGAGTGGGTGGTGTTGCCGACGGATCAGTGAGCAAGTCTATCAGCGAGACAATTTATTGGTCCTTGCGCTGTTCTGTAGCGATGGTGTGAACGTCGATGGAAGAAACGGCCAGTTGAGTTCCTGAGCAGCGGGCGTTGTCATCGGGTAAGGGGGAGCGCGAGAGGGCGTCGGCGTCGGCATGTTGGCGTCCGTTGCGGTAGGCACGCGGATGTCGTAATCCTGCAGACGAAGTGCCCAACGGGCGAGACGGCCTGAGGGATCCTTCAATGACGACAGCCAGCAGAGTGCATGGTGGTCAGTAACGACATCGAACGGGCGGCCATACAAATAAGGGCGAAACTTCGTAAGGGCCCAGATGATCGCCAGGCATTCTTTTTCGGAGACGGTGTAGTTGGCCTCGGCTTTAGTAAGCGTACGACTTGCATACGCCACGATATATTCAGGGAACCCTGGCTTGCGCTGCGCAAGGACAGCGCCAAGGCCAACACCGCTGGCGTCCGTGTGTACCTCTGTAGGGGCCGTAGGGTCGTAGTGGCGTAGTATGGGAGGAGACGTCAACAAGCGACGGAGCTTTGCGAACGCGTCCTCGCACGCTGACGACCACGAGTTGAGGGGCCCCTTACTGCCAAGGAGCTTCGTCAGTGGCGATATAATAGTGGCGAAGTTTCGAATGAAACGTCGAAAGTAGGAACATAGACCTACGAAACTGTGCAGTTCTTTGACGGACGTAGGTCTGGGGAACTCGGCTACGGCCCGAAGCTTGGCTGGATCTGGAAGAATGCCATCTTTGGACACGACGTAGCCCAGTATTGTCAGCTGCCGTGCTGCAAATCGGCACTTCTTTAGGTTCAACTGTAAGCCGGCGTTGCTCACACGCGTCAAAACTTGCCGGAGGCGTTGAAGATGCGTGGAGAAGTCCGGAGCGAAAACGACGACGTCGTCGAGGTAACACAAGCACGTGTGCCATTTCAGGTTGCGCAAGACGGTATCCATCATGCGCTCGAAGGTCGCGGGCGCATTACACAGTCCGAACGGCATGACGTTGAATTCGTACAAGCCGTGGGCGTGACGAAGGCTGTCTTCGGTCGAGCGTCCTCAGCGAGAGGGACTTGCCAGTACCCTGAGCGCAAATCGAGCGATGAAAAGAATTCAGCTCCTTGGAGGCTGTCAATCGCGTCGTCTATTCGTGGCAGCGGATAGACGTCCTTGCGGGTTATCTTGTTGAGCCGTCGGTAGTCCACACAGAACCGTACGGAACCGTCCTTCTTCGGAACAAGAACGACCGGAGACGCCCAGGGACTGTTTGATGGTCGAATAACATCCCGTCGAAGCATGTCGTCGACTTGCTCGTTAATTACTCGACGCTCTGCAGGGGAGACGCGATATGGACGTGGCCGCAGTGTCGGTTGGGAGCCAGTGTCGATGCCATGCGTGACAGTGGACGTGCGGCCCAGGGAAGTCTGCGCGACATCGAAAGATGGGCGAAATTCTTCCAACAGGCACAGAAGCTGTGAACGCTGGACTGGCGTAAGGTTTTCATCGATGGCGGAGCCAAATACATCTTCGGGTGATGAATCCGACTTCGAAACAGCACTGAGCGTACAGGAGCTGGGCCAGTGCGTGTCAACCGGTACGTCGACTACTTGTGCGTCTTCGAGGGGTTCCACTCTGCCGAGACATTCCCCGCGCAGCAATGTGACAGTATATGGAGATGGATTGCTAACAAAAATAGCGCTGTCACCGTGAGTGATTTGCACTGTCGCAAAGGGCACCAACAATCCTTTCTAAGTGCGAATGCGGTCAGATGGCGAAAGGAGTGCAATTGTGTCGCAGAGACCGCCGCAGTACACTGACACAGCCGCTGACGCGTTCGGCGGCACTTGGGTATCATCTGTGACGAGTATCTTGTGCGAAAGTGACGGTCTGTCTGCCGGCGTCATCTCTGAGAACGGCGAGAGTTCTATTTCGGCGGGTGTGCAATGAATGACGGCGTTGTGGCGGGAGAGAAAATCCCATCCCAGGATGATGTCGTGCGAGCATGCAGGAATGATGATGAATTCGACGGCATACATGGCGTCCCGAATGACGACGCGAGCTGTGCATACTGCTGTCGGGTGAATACTGTGGGCGCTAGCCGTGCGAAGGGATAGCCCCGAAAGTGGCGTCGTCACTTTTCGTAGGAAACGGCTAAGTGTGGCGTCCATAACGGATACGGCGGCTCCAGTGTCTATAAGGGCAGATGCGCGAACACCGTCTACAAACACGTCTATTATGTTCGATGGTCGCTCTTGAGGGCTTTCACAGTTCGATAGCGTCGCAGCCCTTGCCTCGGGGGCTGCGACGACTAGTTTTCCCGATCCCGTGCGACCTGACGTGGCCGCATCGGCGACAATGAGCGACGTCGTGGAGACGGCGAACGGCGGGTAGAATGAGCTGGGCGGAACGTCGGTGACACAGGCGGCGGTGGTTCGTAATTAGGGCGGCTGGACTGGCTCATGACGGGTGATACGACTCGAGGCGACTGCACGCGATGGCAAAAACGTGCAACATGGCCGGTGTAACCACACGCAAAGCATATGGGACGGTTGTCGGAAGTGCGCCAACGGTTTGCCGGAGAGGGTCCCACCCATGGTTCAGGACGCGATGGACGTAGCGGCTGCTGATATGGCTGCATGGTGGGCTGCAGACGGAGCCTAGTGACATCGGCGTACGTAGGCGGCACAACCGCTTCGAACGACTGAGGCCCAGGGACGGCTTCGGCGTAACGAAACGGAGCAGCCGCAGTGATTGGTTAGGCTGGCCTGGCGACAACTTGAGCGTAGCTAAGTGGCGCTGGTGCCGGAGGGCGCTGGTGATATTCGGGCATGACTTCGGCGATTTCCTGCTCAATCACTCGGTGGAGGGGAGGCGGGAGTGTGGTTGATGGCTGTTCCACATGCTGCGGGTGAGCAAAGGGCAGCAGAGAGAGCTGCCGGCGTAGCTGCTCATAACTCTGGCACAAAGTTATTAGCTCTGCCACCGTGCCAGGATTTTTGGCGAGGAGCATGGTGAAGGCGTCGTCGTCGATGCCCTTCATGACATGTTTGATCTTATCCAACTCGGACATGGTCGCGTTTGTTTTCTTGCACAAGTCCAGAATGTCCTCTAGGTAACTGGTGAAAGATTCCCCCGCCTGCTGAGCGCGTTCGCGCAAACGCTGTTCTGCTTGCAGCTTACGAACAGCAGGGCGGTCAAACACGTCGATAATGGCAGTCTTGAAAGCGGACCAGGTCGGGAAATCGGATTCGTGGTTGTGGTACCACAGACTTGCTACGCCCGCCAGGTAAAAGACCAAGTTGCTCAATTTGGCTGCCTCGTCCCATTTGTTGGGTACACTCACCCGCTCGTAGATAGCGAGCCAGTCCTCCACGTCGGTGCCATCCGCGCCCAGTGGCGTAGCCAAGGGGGGGGGGGGGGGGTTGGGGGGGTTCAAACCCCCCCCGAAATTTTTTGCCCCCCCCCCCACTAACCCACCCTTTGCTCTCGTCGCTTCGCGCTGACATATTTCAAGAAACCGGTGCTACTTTCACACTTTCGTTCCTGGGCGCTTCCGTTTGGGTTGGTAATTTACAGCGAATCATGTCTGCATATGGAAAAAAACTGTCACGGTGTTTGTCAAGGCCTTGACACTCTGTGAGGTTTTGGGCGCGAATGTGGCGGCCGCATTCTGAAACAACGAATGCGCAACAAATGAAGCAACAAAACAAATGCGGCAGCCGCATTTTAGATGAAGGCGAAAATGCTCGAGGCCCGTTTACTTAGATTTAGGTGCACGTTAAAGTCTCCAGGTGGTCGAAATTTCCGGTATACATTTCCACCGCTTCCCTTCAGGTGCCGGTTAGGCCGCGTTCGCGTAGGAACTTGGTCTCGAAGCTGGCGGAAGCGGCAAAATCTTGCAAAAATCCGCCCGCCTAGGCGGCAAAATAGGCAGAAAAACAGGCGGCGAGCCAAATTGGTCTCAGACCGATTTTTTCGCCATGGCGAAGCGGAAACGTGGCGGAAAGTCGTTCTGCTCGACCGGAAGCTACACTAGCATGTAAACTTCAGGTCGTAACATTGAACATGGCACCAAAAGTGTAGGCTGCAATGCTGATCGACGCGATCAAGAACCACCCCTTGCTCTACGACAAGAGAAGTACTAAAACGTACTGTCAGCAATACTCGCGATAGTATTCAACGTCGCGCGACCGGAGGCGCGGCAACGAAGCCAACGGAGTCGCGTGACCCAACTTCTCGCGCTTTTGCAAAGCCAGGCGAACCCACCACCGCCGTTTCTGAGGTTTTCTTGTCTTCCGTTTATTCATTGTCCATTTCTAGAAAACAAGTAGGTAGAAGTATAAAAGCCATTTCTTCTTCCACTTCCATGACAGACAATAGTTAGGCAGATTCCTCGTTGGCGCTCCATAATTCTCCTCGCACGTGCACGGTATGTTGCAGAAGTCGCGGGGTGCTTTTCTCGTCGCGACGATAGATTGGGAGCGTAGGTCTCACGAAGGACGCGCAGGCTTTGGCGAGCCTCAACACAAAGGGCCAGCCCGGGTTTTAGCTTTGGTATTCCCGTTGCCACTTTCGTGTCCTGGAGGCGCCGAAAATAATACGAATTGATGAAATGTTATTACAACTTGTAAATAAAAGCTATTAAAGAAATATAATCACGCCTAGGCAGCAACCTGTGACACAGCGCTACCGCGCCCGTGTGAGGAGAATTACAGAACGCCAACGAGGAATTTACCGAAGGTCGCAGATGACACGCGAAATTGCGCAAGATGATCACTTTTGATGACGGGTGGGTCAGTGAATGAACATACCGCTCGAAATAATGCGATAATGAGCGCCACCACGCCGACAAACGTACGCAGACTAGATGGATGTGGACGAAAGCGGCAGCGGCGGCCGCGGTGGTAGCAAAACAAATGTGAACTTGGACATGCGCGGAAAAGATTTTGCGGCCGCTTTGGCCTCTCCACCCGCTTGCCGCTTCCCAACTGTGAACGTAGCCATAGTCTGCAGCGCAGAACGTCTCTCGTTTGCGATTGCGCCCCTACGGAAGGCTGGTAGTTACTGTTGTGTTGCTGAATCCCCAACCAGCAATTGCGAAAGGCTGGTAGTTGCTGTTGTGTTGTGGAATCCCAAACCAGCAATGTGCCCACCAAAGGGTTGATGCCAGCAGTGAAATTCCACCGACTCGCAACAGAATGCACGAAACAGACAGCCGACAAGCATGGATTACATGTGCGCAGTACAGCGTAAGTAAACTCTTGTTGCAGGCGCTGACAGTTCTCGTCGGAGTTCACGCGTCCTGAGAAATTGATTATCTGCACTATGCACTGAACAAGACCGGAGTTCATTCCTGCATCACTAGTACACCAATCAGTCGAGATTCTGTGAGGTACAAGGCCGCTTCCTGTTTGCACCGGCCTAAGTGAAGCAGAAATGACTCGCACGCACTACTTAAGATGCGTACACATGCCATGACGTAAAGGCAAATGACGGCTGCACGCTCGCACACAGCGGAAGACACAGCAGCCCATGCACTTGCCGCAGGAAATGCAAGGCGACGAAAGCTTCGTAAAAAAAGCATTACTCGTTTTTGCGCGTATTTAAGTTTTCTAGCGCAAAGACGCAGCGAACAAGCTATTGCTATGGGAGTAGGTATAGCCTGGTAACACGTGCATTTTCACATGTATAGCCGCCCTTGACCTGTGAAACGCACTTCGCCCCGACGAGGACGACGCCATCCACGCTTAACGGAGATTAACAATTAATGATGTCTTCTGCGATCGGGCGGGTCGTCTCAATGATGCGTTTTCGAAGACTGGTCCATTCAGTGGCGCGATGAGAGACGGTTGCTCCAAACGCCCACTGTACCTGTCGTACTTACTGTATTTTACTGAGCTTACATTACTTTTTACTTAATTTCTTCACAAGCACACACTAGAGCACTGCACGGGCCGATTTTTTCAGCCCGGGCCCGGCCCGGGCCCGTTATTACGTTGGGTGGCCCGCCCGAGCCCGATCAAAACTTTTATGGCGAGACCCGGGCCCGGCCCGGGCCCGGAAATAATCTACGTTACCCGCCCGGCCCGGCCCGCCACCCCTTTACCTTAGGCCCGAGCCCGGCCCGAGCCCGACTCTAAACTGGCCCGAACCCGGCCCGAGACCGAAAAATAATGTTTTTCAGAGTTGAGTCGCCCGAGAATAACTCACTGCACGTTACATGCACACCACCAGAAAGCCTGAGCCCGGCCCGGGCCCGGGTCAAAAAGCACACGCCGTGTCCGAGCCCAGCCCGAGCCCGTGAAAAAACAGTTCTACCCGGCCCGGCCCGGCCCACGGGCCCGGGCTTTCGGGTAAGCCCGAGCCCGTGCAGTGCTCTAGCACACACACACGCGAGGGGGGAGGGGGGGTCCCATGTCTTTGATATACATACATAGAGGGTGCTTAAACTACCGATATTTATTATCGATCACGTCACGTAGAGAAAAGCGGACGCTTGCGCCCCCCCCCCCCCCCCGGTCGGGCTGATGAACCCCCCCCGAAAAAAATTTCTGGCTACGCCCCTGTCCGCGCCAGTGAAGATAGGTGGATCGCGTTGACGAGGGACACCGGCACATGCGGGTGGTGCGGGAGGAGGCGTTTGCTGGGAGGCGTCTTGCGGCATGGCAGATGGTAGTGCACGGGATCGAAGCTCCAGGGGCATCGAAGGGGCTTCGGAGCGGTTTTGAGGGTACATCACTCTCCACCAATTTATAAGGATGTTTATTGGATGGCACTCGAAGCAGCGCAAGGGCGACTGTCCAAAAAGCGCAGCACGGACTCTCAGCACGAGCGGCGCTCGAGAGCCGAAGAAGACGACCCACTAGAAGGCGCTGGAGCGGACGACCCACTTCAGAGTTCCAACGCTTCGCTACAATATATATATTGCCGCGCCTGTACTCTGATGAAGAGGAGGAATATGCGAGCAGGCACGCGCGTTTCTATCAAGGCGCGGTGAAGAAGAAGAAGTCGCGGCAGCGCGCTGTATTAAAAAAAGGCGACCTCCTGCTATTCCTCTTGATCAGGGCTGTGCGACCTCTGTTTCTGACGTTGCGACACTGGTGGAGGTGCTGGCGCCTTGAACCTCATGCGTTCAACCCCTATAAGGACTCGTACACCCAGTCCGGAAGCTCCACTTCTCGTCACGACTCCAGTCCATCGATTCAGTCGGCGCCTGCTCGGCCTGAGCCCGGAATTCCCTCCCGTTGCGCCTCCCACCAGCATGGCTGTTCCAACACCATCGGCCACTCTTCCTTCTTCTCAGACGGCGCCGAGCATTTCCCAGGTGACTCTTGAACAGCCTCACGTTCCCGCAACCTTCCATGGTGATGCTTTCGAAGATGTCGAGGACTGGCTCGATCAGTACGAGCGCGTCGCTGATGTCAATCACTGGACCGAGCGACAGAAACTCACCCATGCTTATTTCGCGCTCGAAAAGAGTGCTCGCACGTGGTACGAGAACAGGGAAGCGAGCTTCCACACGTGGGGCAATTTTCGGCGTCAGCTCCTCGATTCATTCGCAAGTTCGGACCGGCGCGATTACGCGCAACAACTTATTGAGGCTCGCGTACAGCAGCCGAACGAATCTGTCGTCATGTATGCGGAGGATATGGCCCGTCTGTTTCGCCGAGCTGATCCCGATATGACCGAGGCGAAGAAGGTGCGTCACCTTATGCGGGGAATTAAGGAACCGCTGTTTGCAGGCCTTGTCCGAAACCCGCCCACAACGGTCGACGACTTCATCAAAGAAGCGACTATCATTGAGCGGGCACTTCAGCAACGTTGCCGCCACTTTGATCGCCTACCCAACAACACACCAATAAGCGCCGCAGCTCAGGGTGTTGACCAGCCTTCTTTACGGGAAATGATTAGAGTCATTCTACGTGAAGAGCTGCGAGCCCTCGGCATTACTCCTACGGAGTCTCCAGTCGTTTCGGTTGCCGAAGTCGTGCGCCAAGAGTTGCGGCAAGCCTTCTCCTCACCACCTCCATGCCCTGAGGCACGTCCATTGAGCTATGCCGACGTGGTCCGACGTCCTCCCCCTTCACCGGAGGTACCGCCATTTCAGCCTCGGACCGTTCCCGTGCCGTGGTGGCAACGAGAGTCTGTGAGACGACCTCCTGTTCGCCGTACTGACTTGTGGCGCACGGCCGACCGTCGACCACTCTGTTTCCATTGTGGGGAACCTGGCCACATTGCCCGCTTCTGTCCCCATCGAGAGGCTGGGGTGGCAAGTTTTTCGCCCGCCGCTTCTCTGCGCTTTGACGACCGTTGTGCCCCGAATCGTGATCACCTGTCGACCAGCCAAGCAGCTTCACCGCGTCGTCGCTTGCAGTCCCCATCCCCTGTGCGTTACACTTCCCCAAACCGCCAGAGTTTCGCTGACGTCGTCAGGGGTGGTCGTTCCCCTAGTCCGCGCCGGGGAAACTAACGGCAGCGACCTCCGGGGGGAAGGTTGCCCAGTGTCGCGACGCCAAAAATACCCCCCACGCTACCCAAGAGGACGATACGACGACGACGAATACTACCGCCGACGACGTTGCCCGTGCCGATATTAGCATTCTCATCGATGGAAATCACGTTACAGCACTTGTTGATACTGGCGCAGACTTCTCAATCATGCGGCAGGAGCTGGCCGACCGCATTCGGAAAGTGAAGACGCCGTGGACCGGGCCACACATAAGAAGTGCCGGTGGCCAGGTAATAACACCAACAGGAACATGTACCGCTCGAATTCACATCGGTGATTCCAGCTTCGTTGCCACTTTCGTCATTATCCCCGACTGCTGCAGAGACCTCATCTTAGGGATGGATTTTCTGCGAGATCACGGCGCCGTCATAAACATTCCGGGCCGTATGGTGACGTTCTCTGCAAGCCCCTATGCCGACACCACTCATGACGGGCAACATGAGCGTCTGCGACTCGCCGACGATGTGACCATTCAACCGCGCTCCTGCCGCCTTGTATCTGTCTCGTGCCGGAAGCCCTACCATGGGGATGTGATCGCGGAGCAAATTGTTGCACTATTGCTAACCCACGGCATTTCGATTGCTAGAGGCCTACTCGACATGACTCATGGGCAAGCGGAAGTCCTTCTGACGAACTTCAGCGACGAACGCCGTCACATTCAAAAGGGCACCGCAATTGCCTACTGCGACGAAGTCATTCAAGTAAACGATTGTTTGGCTTTACAACGTCAAGACACGACCATTCCGGCCTCGACACATTTGTCTTTCGACGTCAGCTCCACCCTGTCGCCTTCTGAGAGACAGCGCCTCTTGGAGCTGATACACCAGTTCGAAGATTGCTTTTCGACTACGTCAAAAGTGAAACAAACACCGCTGACCAAGCACCGTATAATCACGGATGATACCACGAGGCCGATTCGACAAAACCCCTACCGTGTAGCTCCAAAGGAACGTGAAGAGATTCAAAAGCAAGTGACCAAGATGCTCGAGGATGACGTGATCCAGCCTTCGAACAGTCCCTGGGCTTCACCCGTGGTCTTGGTCAAAAAGAAAGACGGCAGCTTGCGCTTCTGCATCGATTACCGCAAATTAAACCAAGTCACGAAGAAAGACGTCTACCCGCTGCCACGCATTGACGATTCGCTGGACAGGCTGTGGCATGCACGTTATTTTTCATCAATGGACCTACGAAGCGGGTATTGGCAGATAGAGGTCGATGAGAGAGATCGTGAGAAAACGGCCTTCGTGACCCCCGACGGTCTTTACGAATTTAAGGTACTTCCTTTCGGTCTGTGCTCAGCGCCAGCCACTTTTCAGCGTTTAATGGACACCGTACTATCAGGCCTGAAGTGTCAAACTTGCTTGGTCTATTTAGACGACGTCATAGTGTTCTCGGCTACATTCGAGGAGCACCTAAGCCGGTTACTCACTGTTCTTCAAGCCATACGCTCAGCTGGCCTGACGTTAAAGCCCGAGAAATGTCATTTTGGCTTCAGTGAACTGTGCTTACTCGGCCACGTCGTCAGTCACGAGGGTGTACGACCGGACCCAGAAAAAATAGACGCTGTGGCAAAGTTCCCCACACCACCCGACAAGAAGGCAGTGAGGCGCTTCCTGGGGCTGTGCGCCTATTACCGGCGGTTCATTGCGAACTTCTCTCGTATTGCTGCCCCGTTAACACGCCTTACACGAGACGATGTTCCCTTTCTGTGGGGTGAAAATGAGCAAATAGCATTTGACGAACTACGCCAGCGCCTGCAAACGCCTCCAGTTCTTGCGCACTTTGACCTGGAAGCCCCTACAGAACTTCACACCGATGCGAGCAATGTTGGTCTGGGGGCCGTACTGGTGCAGTGGCAAGACGGCTTCGAAAAAGTAATCGCTTACGCCAGTCGAACACTCTCTCGTACGGAGGAAAACTACTCGACTACCGAGAAGGAATGCCTCGCCGTGGTGTGGGCGGTTACCAAATTTCGCCCATATTTGTACGGCCGTTCATTCAAGGTTGTCAGCGATCATCATTCTCTTTGTTGGTTGACTAACTTGAAAGATCCATCTGGCCGTTTGGCGCGCTGGAGTCTTAGGCTTCAGGAGTTCGACATGACCATAATTTACAAATCAGGGAAAAGGCACACCGACGCCGACTGCCTTTCGCGGTCACCCGTAGAGCCCGCAGGTACCGATGACGCGGACGTTGACGCTGCATTTTTGGGAGTCGTCGACGCCGTCACCATTTCACAGGAGCAGCGCCACGACCCAGAGCTGCTCCCACTCATTAATTTCTTGGAAGGCCGAAGTACAGACGTCCCGCGACTCTATGCCAGGGGACTGCCGTCGTTTTGTCTGCGAAATGATGTTCTCTATAAAACGAACTTTTCTGCCAGCGGCAGCACGTACCTGCTTGTCGTACCGATATCACTTCGCAAAGAAATACTAACAGCATGCCACAATGAAGCCACCTCAGGTCATCTAGGCTACACGAGAACACTGTCCCGACTCCGACGCAAGTACTATTGGCCAAAGCTACCCGATGCTGTGAAACATCATGTACAAACATGCGCCGACTGCCAAAGACGCAAAGCACCTCCCGGCAAGCCTGCAGGTCTCTTACATCCAGTCGAGGTACCAGGACAGCCTTTCACCCAAGTTGGAATGGATTTCCTGGGCCCATTTCCAACTTCTACAGCCGGCAACAAATGGATCATTGTCGCAACCGATTACCTGACGCGCTACGCGGAGACTAAAGCTACGCAGCGGGGCACAGCAGCCGAAGCGGCTCATTTTTTCATCGAGAACGTCGTCCTTCGGCACGGTGCCCCAAAAGTAGTCATCACAGACAGGGGAACTGCCTTCACTGCAGAACTTCTTGACTCGGTTCTCACACTAAGTGGTACAAACCACCGGAAAACAACCGCATATCATCCCCAGACCAACGGACTGACCGAGCGGCTTAATAAGACCCTCGCAGACATGCTATGCATGTACGTCGACGTGGAAC